>NC_067169.1:119235480-119417226 GCF_903995435.1 Acomys russatus | reverse complement strand
TGGGTCAAAACCACAGAAGCAGCATGCATCTAGGCAGACAGTGTTTGCACAAGTGGCCTTGTCCTTAGACAAGCATGCAGGATGCAACAGAGAAAATGTGTAAGTGTACCCATAGATACCACTGCAGGTAAAGCATTGGGGAAACTGAACCCCCACTGGCCTTCTTATCTGAGCTGCCTATTGGATGGGTGTAGAATCCTCAGAGTGCAGTCTGTCTGTCAGGTCCTAGGTGCTCAATGAGAAGGATCCAGGTTTCCTGTCAACCTGGTGACAGTCCTGACCATGGATCCCACCAGGTGAATCCCAGTGGCCCTGTTCTTACACAAGCAGCAGGCTTGGTGTACAGCATGGATGGAATGGAATACAAACCTATGTGGGTCTCTGTCGTTGTGTCCGCAGCTTCTCATCATCAGGCCGTGTTTGCTGTGCCCAGAACTCTCAGCATCCTATGAGGTTGTGTGGAGGTGGAAGCTCAATTGGTACTCACAAGGCTGCAGCTGAGGCACCAGAACCAAGTTTCAGACCCCAAAGCCCATACTAGAAGAAGAGAGGAAGAGGATATATTCCAAAATGGACTTCTCCTCACTTGGGCAGCATGGTGTGACCACTGTGGGCTCAGAGGAGCCGGGGTGGAATGGTGCTGAGAAGGCAGCTAAGTAAAGGCCTGTCAGCTCACTCTCACAGTGAGACTCTAAAGGCAAGGCAACATTGAGCCACCATTGGCTTGCAGAACATGGCCCACTTCAAGTTGTTTCCAGACCCATCCAGACTGCCATGCCCTCATGAAGGGGATGGCAAATAGGACCTCCCTCTTGCTGTGCTCCCCCCCCCCCCGACCTTCCTGACATGGCCCCAATTATCTCAGTGTTTAGGGAAATGGAGAACTGCAAGGAAATGCCCTCTGTGCTAAGGATCTCCTGCTGTAGTGTGGATTGCACAGATAAACAGCACTTAGTGTCTGTGTCCCCCCACATCATATGTGCTTCCTCATGTTGTTATTTCGGCTCAGACCCATGTAGTGTATGAACAGCATCCAGGAGACCAGGTGCCAAGTCCAGGGCCAGGCACTGAGTCGACACCGATGCCCTGGCAAATGTGTGATGAACAGGGAAAGCCCCCAGTCCTTCTGCAGTGCAAGAGCTCTGTGGAGAGTGTTCCCCAGCAAGGAAGGCTGGCTCCCACCCAGCTATTTCTTATCCTACAAATCCTCAATAGAGTTCTAATTCCTTGAGGTTAATGAACAAGTATTAGGTGGCCAGGTGAGGTGGCTCACGGCTGCAATCCCAGCACCTTGGAGACAAAGGAAAGCAGATCTTTGCGAGTTCCAGGCCAATCTGGTCTACAAAGAGAGTTCCAGGTCAGCAAGGTTACACAGAGAAACCCCATCTCAAAAACCAAAAATAAAAAAAGTGTTCAGTGGAGGATATTTTGTAGCAAGCCTTTGAAGGTTCTTTTGCAAAGTTTCTAGTGTCTATCTTCCTCATGGGTCAGGCAAATTCCTACCCGGAAGCGCTGAGAGGAAAGGGCTGGGTCTCCTGGGCCAGTGTGCAGTAGTGTCCATCTCTTAGCAGACAAGCGGTATTTTGAGGTGTGCTTATACAGGGCTAAGGGATCCTTGGCTGTGACCTTGTGCTGTTGCTCAGAAACTTCCTGGCGACATCTGCAGAGGGCAGGGACCCAGGAGAATGGAATCTCCTGCTTCCAGATACCTGACTAGTGTGAGGAGACACCACTAGGTCAGTAGCTATAGCCTTCTGCACCCAGTTTGCTGAGGGCATAAAACTGCAGCTGCTGTCCATGGAAGGGTAAGGCTGACCCAAGAGTTAGCTAGCATAGCACACAGACTCTGGACTCAACTTTAAGATGTTTATTCAGCACCATGGGATTTCTTTTAATGTACTAGGAACTGAAACTGGACCGCGATTTCATGAGCTTGTTTTGTTTTTGAACAGTGCGCAGATTATACTTGTTTTTTCTGGTTATTGCTCCTCCATCACTTCTTCTTCTTGCCCCTTCCTCCTTTTCCTTTCAGTCCTCCTCTTCCTCCTCACCTGACCTTCTTAGGGATATAGTTGAGAGGTCAGCTTTCATGATGGAATGGCAAGTGTTCTACATAGACATCGCGTACCTGAGGGATTCTGAGGAGCTACCTGCTGCCGGCACTGCCCCTTCAATCTTACCAGTAGCTGATGGAGAAACTGTCCCATGATCAGATGTGCTCTCTCTGCTCAGGCCACTTGTCTCCTGAGCTGGGCAGGTGTCAGGGGCACTTAATTTACAGGGATTTTGCTCTTTTTCAGTGTACTAGAAGGCCCTGTGCAAATGTTGCCTGCAGGTGTCTCTTTGTTGGAAACCCCCTATTGGGACTTCATGCCATCTTTCTTGGCCTTATGTAACCGAGAGGAAAAGCTGGTAGGTAAAAGTCTCATCCATTTTTGGATGTGGCCCCACACTTGTGAGTGGAGATTGTGCCTCGCAAACTAAAGTCACATTAGTCGATTTCCTCCTGACAGTATTCCCCAGGTGCTCTGGCTTGTCCCTCTGGAAGTTGAAGTAGCCATGGATCTAAAACAAAATGGATTAGGCTAGCCAATTTGAAACACAGCTGTACTGACCACACCACGTTCTACTGATCGTTTTTTGTGATGCAGAAAAGGACAGAAGTGGCTGGCGAAAGGTGTGCTGTGTTGTGGCAGGACCCCAGTAAAGAGAAATGACTCATGTATAAGGTGGTGACACATGTATGTGATGTAAACCGGCTTCTCCTCTGCCTCCCTGACTTCCTGTCTTCAGACATCTAAAGGGACAAATGGGAGTGCATTGTCAAAGTCTTGTACCCTTTAGTAAACAACACTGCCTGCTGAATGAGGAGCTTGAAGCACATTGTTAATGGGGTGTGTAGATAGGAAGAGATTCTCTTCAGAAAAAGTGGGAGACAAAGAAAACCTTTGTAAGTTACCAGTCTTCTCCAGAGCAGAGCTGGGGAAGAAAGGTCTTCCAGCTTTCCTTCTCAAAAATCTTCCGTGGGCTCTTTCTCCAGCTGCTGCTGCTGCTAGGAAGGGATGCCTCAACCCCTGAGGACCTGAGGAGCCTTGGATCCTGAGCCTTGCTCATCCCTCTCTCCTCCTCCTCTTCCTCTTCCTCCTCCTTCTCCTCATCCTTCATCTTCTTCTTACTATTATTTTGTTTATTCAGTTGGTTTTTCAAGACAGGATTTCTGTGTGTAGCCTTGGCTGTCCTGGACTCCTTCAAATTCACAGAGATCTGCTTGTCTCTTTCTCTCTGAGTGCTGGGATTACAGGCCTGCACCACAGCACCTGGCTTCCAAAATCTCCTTATCACTTCTTTTCTCATGACCACGTGACAAACCACCAAGGGTAGCACCAGGAGCAGGAAGCAGCAGGAGAAAGAACCAGCCCAGTCCCCAGGCCATTACCAGCTCTACTATGCATAATTCTAGTTTTAGAGACTAAGCTACATTCCTTCCTTCCCCATACATCAGTGCTTCTGGGGGAAAAGCTCCCAAGGCCTGACCCCAGGCTATTAATGGCTCTACCAAACAGGATGCTAATTTTGAGAAGAAGGATATAGTGCCTTGTCCATAGGTCAGGGCCTCAGGGAAAGCCTCGGTTGATCAGTCCAGGCCTCAGAAGTTCTCACCTTTTTAATTATATACATATTTTAAAGTCCAGATGAATTTACTGGTGTCTGAATATCCAAGAGACTTTTATGTCCTCCAACCAACAAATACCTTCTAGCATTGTGAAAAGAATGATCAATACACCTATTCTAATCATAATATTGAATGGAGGTGGAGGGTTGTAAAGCAGATTAAATCCCGGAACTTGTACAATGTATCTTTGGCTAGTTCGGATGGGAAATCTATACAATTAGACAGAAACCGCTGATACAAATAATATGGAAACATTCCCTACTTTTTGGAGCAGAGGGACTTTCTGAGTAAATAATATATGTGGAGGGTTAACATAAGCACTGATTCTAAACATGTTACTGTTGTGTTTCCTCTCTAAAAGTTCCATAGATGATCACGAGGTCCAGAGCTGTGGCTAACAGCCAAAGGTCTAGTTGAGTCTTTTTCTTTTTTTTCTTTTCTTTTTTCTTTTTTTTTTTTTGCAGACATTATAATAGGATGGAGTTCAATGAGGGGATCTCAGGATATCAACCCCTACCAGGTGGGCACACCCAGGACAATTGAACCAGCCCCTCTGTTTGTCCATTCAGAGGCACAGAGTCCTTTAGAACCACAGACCATGTTAGAGCCATGGAACACAGCACCCAAACGGGGATTGCGCTTTGAAAGCAAAGCATTGGCTCTCTATTGCAACCTGGGGACTATCTATCTGCTTGGGCAGCCTGTGAGTTCTTAAAAACTGGAAAATTCAAGTGATGAATGAAGTGGTATTTTGAACACTGTATATCAGTCTCCGTGGGCCTCAAAGCCATAAGCCTTATAGGTCATTAAGATGCAAGGGACACATAGGGACCTGCCAATGACAAAAAAATAGGGATAGTTGATGATATGTCAGAATCATTCAAGAAGCAGTGCAAGGCAGCACATGAAAATCACCCAGAAGATCAGTTACATCAGTCTGATACTTTCAGTTATTATGTAATGAGAGTCAGATATTTTAAAACCTTTATTTGATATCCTATACAGCCTGTTTTTAGTTGCTAAACATGGACGTTATAATCTTTAACAGCGTAATATTGCCTTTAATTTTTATTCTTCATATGCCTTATATAGCTTATGCATCCTCTGTGTACTTTAAATAACTTACTTGGGATTTTATAGGTCTAGGTGTGGAAGGTGCAGTGGAAGGAAGCCGCACTCCACCTCAGATGAGGGACAGCAGAGGCTGTGGTGTGCTCATTTGCTTCCAGCATCAGTCTGCAGAGGGAGATACAGATTTACATTGGGAAAACACCACCAGATAGAACAGGAGTGGTGCCCCGCCTCCCAGTATGTAGCACAGTTTGACCTCTCTGAAGACCAGCACCCTGTTTCAAAGTGGTAGTGCAGAGAGGATGCCTCCCATTCTTAGTGGAAGAGGACTTGAATAAGATTCTGTCCAGGCGGCTCACCAGTTTTACTCATGTCCCATACATGGGTGCACGCTTCCTCCTTTATCCTGAGCCTTTTTACATGTGTGCTCTGCCCTCCTCTGTGTTGCTCGGTTTCAGCAGTAAGTTCCTGCATATAAATAAATAAAGTGTAGGGCTTTGGATGCCTCTGAATTGTGGGGTTTTTCAGTTGAGCAGTCTGTGTCCTTCCCATGTAGAGAAATGTCACGTTTCTTACACATGTCCTTAAGACCGAGGCTGGCACTTTCTTGTGGGTCTTTACAAGCTGCCTTAGCCAGCTTCGTATTACCACAGTGAAACACCTGAGGCAGTTTGCAAGGACAGTAATCTCAGTTTCTTCCCATGCTTTTTTCTGCTCAGAAGATAATAAAACATCCTGGCAGGTGAGTGTGACAGGCCCAAGTGCTTAAAGCACAGAACAGGGTAGAGAAGAGGGAGACAGTCTGCCCTGAGCCACCACAGTCTGTCAGAGGCATGCCTTAATACTGCAAACCCCTGCCACAATGGACCACTGGAGGATACTCAGCGACCAAACTATGGCAGTAGCCTATTAACTCTGGTGACCACTCATGTACACGGACAGAGCCCTTGAGTGGGAAGGGACTGGAGGGGAAGAAGTTGTGAAAGTCGCCATTATTGAAGTGTCTTTATTCATTTGGGGTGATGTGGACACTGCAGCTGCTATAGAATCCTTCCCATTTTAAGGAGTGTCTGAGCTGCTGGTGATGTCACATGCCATTAATCCCAGAGCTCAGGCGGCAGAGGCAGGCAGATCTATGTGCTTTTGAGACCAGCCTGGTTTACAGATTGAGTTCTAGGACAGGCAAGGCTACACAGAGAAATCTTGTCTCAAAGAAACACAAACAAATCCCCAAAAGATTGTAAAAAGAATGTCTGTGAATGGACCAAGGGATTGGGAGTGTAAACCCTGAGCAGAACTTAGAGCTGACTTCAGTCTACTCCAGGAGGGTCACCATGGGAAGCTAGCCTCCCTCAGCCTGCTGGGGCTGTTTACCCAAGGTTGGACATGATGTTTAATTAGTACATCACTAAGCACCTGCACAAGTCCTTGCAGAGTTTGGGGCTACTAAGGTTTCCTCAAAAGGGGAAAGGGGAGCTTTGAGGCCTCAAAGAATCCATGGAGTTGGCAGGCATCATGGGATGCTCAAGGGACCCTTGGTCAGGAAACTCCTCCTCTTTTCACCTAATGAAACAGTTGCCTAGGGTAAGAATCTTTGGAAGAGCATATGTACCTGTATATAGCCCGAAGGAAGCCCTAAGTGGTATACATTTGTGACCGTTACCCCTGCTTTGGGTGACTCTCTGTGTTATAACCTCTTATGAAGCTGAGTGGAATGCTTCCATAGTGTGCCTGCTTATAAGCTGAGCACAGAATCCCCAATGGAATAGCTGCTTTGGAGTTATCCATAGTCCTGTGGTGATCTCACTAAACTCATTGGTTCGACAAGCCAAATTAAATGGAATTCTTCTTTGTTATGTGTCTTCTGTGTTTGGGGTGGACAATCCCTTCTGCCCAGCTTCTCGTTGAAAGACACCTGGCACATGAGACCTAAAAGAACCTGACAGAGTAAAAGAGATGGATTGCAGTGCAGTATCTGCTGGGGGAATGTAGGCACGGAATCTTCCTCTATGAGGCCTGCAATGTCGCATCCCCTAGCTATGGTGATAGTTTTATGGTGACTGCTACAGATAATGAAGCCTGCACGTTCGGCTCAGCAGTTGGCTCATAGGAATCTTGCCTGACTAAGGAAGAATTGCAATGGGAAGTGGACATGTGGAAGGTGTTTTAGGCCTGGTTGTCCTAGAACTTACTCTGTAGACCAGGCCGGCCTTGGCCTCACAAAGTTCCACCTGCTTTGGCATCCCCTGAGTGATGGCATTAAAGGCACTGACACCTTTTTTGTGTAACAGTAAAAAGAGATTTTAGGGCCAGGTGTCATGGTGCAAGCCTGTGATCTCAGAAATAAGGGAGGCACAGGCAAGCAGATCTAGGTGAGTTCGAGGCCAGCCAGGTCTAAAACGTGAGTCTAGGACATACAAGTTTACACACTGGAAACTTTTCTTGGGAAAAAAGAAAGGGAGGAAGAAAAAGAAGAGAGAGACAGAGAGAGAGAGAGAGAGAGAGACAGAGAAGAGAAAGAAAGAAACCCTATCTGTAAAGGAAAATAAAGATTGCTTTACCCAAGGTAAAATTTGATTATCACAGAGTAAGTCATTCAATGAGATCCTAGCACCCATGCTTAGTAATCCTTCCTGTATGGTTTTTTTTTTCCCGCAACTCACTGATTTTTAAACAGACATATGTTATACCAAAGTAGTCACGAAGCCAGCACTAGGTTTGTTGTGCTCATAGGCATCAGACACAGCTATCTGCCCATTTTGCCTGACAGAAGGGAAGCGGTTCCTTTTGGTGAAGGGGAACTAGATGTCTTTGGACCTAACAGTCCAGAATTTATTGACCAAAAGGGGCAGCATGGTCTCTTCTGTAGGTGCTTCTCAGCTGGAGTTAGGGTTGGTACTGGAGGCAGTGACCTCAGAGTGAGTCAGCAGGCAGGACAATCAGAGTACTGACTGTCTCTATGCTGATGTCAACTCACACAGTGGTGACATCTGAATAGGGCAAGGGGACACTCCCTCCTCTGTGTTCCCTCAGGCATGGCCACTTCTGTTGGTAAGACCTTGCAGGGACCTTTCTCTAGAAGCCTCAATCCTATCCAGTGAGTGCCGCTTCCCCTCCCAGACCCCAGACTCTCAAACTGCACAGACAGGCACAAGAGCACCAAACCCCAGGTTTGCATGGCCTGTTCTTAAGCAAAACCCCTCTGCTGGGCATGTTGTTGAGAAGCAGCAGAGCATCAATGTCAGTGGAGTTTCAGGACACACAGGGCATGTGACCTGGGCCTCCTCACTGAGCTCACAGCCTAATGGCAAGAAGGGGAGGGCCTAGGAGGAGCAGCACAGAGCTTGCCACCTGCCTGTGTCCGAACTCAGGAGGTAGGAGAAAGAGTGGGTGGCAGGAGGTGTGGCAGGCCCAGCACTGCTTGAGACCCTCCAGGAAGGAGATCACAGCCACAAGAGGGCAATGGGCACAAACTCTGCTCCAGAGTTTCCTTATTTCCTTCCCTTAGAGTGGATTCCTAGGCTTTCAGTCTTAGGGTCCCTGGATGGCTCAGCCTTGTGGTCACCAGGCAGCACAGGCCTCCACCTCACAGTGTCCTGGCCATGCATCCAGGTTCAGGCTGAAAGACCCCCACCCCAGGTGAGGGGATCCACAGAGTACCATTGGTCAGGCCTGTCCCTGCTGCTCCTGTAAAACTGTTGAGGGAAGTTTACAACCATCCACTCAGGTGCCTTTGCCCAGCCCCTGACACATACTTTCTTTTCTTTTTCTTTTTTCTTTCATTCTTTTAATTTTTTTTTTCATTCATTTTTTTTCTGAGACAGGGTTTCTCTGTGTAGCCTTGGCTGTCCTGGACTTGCTTTGCAGACCAGGCTGGCCTGGAACCCACAGTTCTCAGCCTTCCTCTGTCTCCTGAATGCTGGGATTAAAGGATTGGTCTTCTGCAAACAGGCAGTCTGTGAGATCAGTGCAGCAGGCTGCTCTAACCATTAGGGCCACCATTGGATCAGGCTCATCCTGAGGAGCTCTAAAGAGGGCAGGGGCAAGGGTCCATAACAGCTGGCCCAGAAAGAAGTCAAAAAGGAGTGTCAGGGGATGGGCCAGGGCTGAATGGAGAAGGACTCTATGAGAAACATTAGAAGTAAGGATAGGGTTCCCTGAGGCAAGAAGGACAGGTGCTGGTCTTGTGGGTGGGGCTGTGCCTGCTGAGGTCATAGTGGTGGGCAGGGCTTGTATGCTAGGGTGGAAGGGTGGGTGGATCTGGACCTAGTAAGAGCTAGAGAAGGAAACTGTGCACTGTGGAATCACTTGGGAACATGGGCTGGCAGGGGTAGGGGAGGGGCGGTGTTTGGGAGTGCTTAGAGCTGAGACAGGGAGGTAGACAGACTCAGGCAGGGGTGTGAGGGCCAACCTGGATGTGAGGGGCCTGCCTGATTACTAGGGAAGCAGGAAGTGGTGAGGTGTTGGGGGCATGGCTATGGATCCTGCAGAGTGGAGGTAAGGGGCTGCCAGCCTGGGAGGCAAGGTGATCACTTACAAAATTGGGCTGGGCTCTGGATGTTGACCTGAGAGGAGGCAGGGTCACCCTAAGAGCAGGACAGGGCTGTGTAGGTGTATACTAGTGTGGGGTTGTGAGAGCTGACTGAAGAGTGGTGGGCTGAGCTCTCTTGCTGATACAGGGCTTGATTAGGGTCTGGCCTTTAGCTCAGTGCTGGATTATGTCAGTATCATTTTTGGTCCCTACTTAATGTTGCCCAGAACCGCTGAAGGAGAAGTGTGTCCAGGGCTGTTTCTGCTGTGGCAGTTGTTGTGGGCTGGGCTGTGTGAGTGGTGAGATAAGTGAACAGGGAATGCAGAGCACCAGGCCAAGGCTATGATGTGAGTGGTCACTTTCTGAGGAGGGGGCAGAAGGCTGAATCCTCACTTGAACTTCATTTGGCAGAGAACACCTGTAGCAGTGGGGCACTGTGACCTGCTGAGATAGAGTAGTGGGTGGGGGCTGTGGTTGCAAAGGTCAGGGAAGGGCAGTGGGTTTCAACCTTCCTAATGCTGTGACTCTTTAACACAGCCCCTCATGTGTTTCTTTGCTGTTTCACAACTGGAATTTTGCCACTGTTACAAATGGAACCACAACATACATAGCTGGTGTCGGAGTCGTCACCCACGGGTGGAGAACCCTGTCTAGGGGGGGTGGTGAAGTATTTTACATTCTCAGGGAGAAACTGTGAGTGCTGAGCTAAGGAGCTTTAGGTGCGCATGGGGGAACAGAAGCTGTCTCTGCTGGGGTAGCTTGTGCTGGAGGTGTTGTGAGTGGGGCAGTGATGACTTAGGTAGTAGTGGTAGGTGGGGCTTGGTGCTAAGGTGCAGCTGAGGCTGATGATGTAGGCATAGTGGGCAGAGCTTGTAAGCCAAGGTAGGAGCTTTGAGCAGTGACAGGTCTGCCTCCTGTCTTGCCAGTTGATGGACACGTTGAGGGCTGGGTGAAGTGTAAAGTGTTGGCCAAACTACTGAATGCAGTGGAGAAGAGGGAGCCTCTTTGTGTGTGCTGCAGCAACTCTTGTGGGTGGGGATGTGAGTGCTTTCCTAGGTGGGCTGCATTTGCACTGGATATTCCCAGGAAGGGCCAATCGTCTTACCTATCTCCTTTTGGAAGGAATATAAAGTGTTCACTAGTCAAGCTCTGGTTATCTTAAGTAGGCATATTTGGAGTTATTACCAATGTTATGTCCAAATTTTGAGAGACTCTCTGAACAGACCACCCAGGAGCCGAGTCCAAATGCAGTGGCAAGAATGTGTTTATATTGTAGGTTTGAACCCAGGAGACAGCTCTAATGCACTGACGCAGCCGGTGCAGGGAAGTGGCCTAGAGTCTCAATTGAGTGGGGCCTGTTCTAGGTTTTAGACAAGGAAATGGGATCTACAGTATATGATTGGATGACACCTCGCAGAAAAGCTGCAAGCAGAGAGTGACAAGACTTAGAGTTTCATGGTTGGGTAATAGGTGTAGGGGCCAGTTGGCCTATAGAAAAGATTGGCTGAGGCAGTCCTTTGGGCATTAGGAACTTTGGCCTGGCCTCTCCTAATTGGTTGTTGCTATGTGCCAGACCACCAGCTGCTCAGCTTGACCAGCAGAGAGTGTATTTGGACTTTCCCAAGATGAGCTGATTGTATTGCCAGGGAATATTTTTTCTGTTTAGGCTACTTTGTGCTTAGTCTGGAATCTGGGTTCAGCCCTTGGCTAGGTTGAACACAAAATGGAGTTTCTTTGCAAAGTGGAGTTTCTTTTTCCAAAGGGAGTTTGTTTGGCCCTTGCAAACAGGATCCTTTAGACTGAGGGTTTTATTTTATATTTTGACCCATTTGCGTGTGTCTGCAGATGTAGGCAGATACCCTGAAAAGCTTATTCAGTATTTTTCATGGAAGCCATTCAATTGTAGAATAATAGAATTATCCATATCCTAGATGGCATTAAACAGAAAACTATAAAAACCCAACATCTACAGGAACTCAGAAAATGCTAACATCACGTTGTTTCAGTTTTCTTTAGGGATTTTTAACGATATTCAATAAGGCTACGAATCCTGGCTCAGAGACTCTGAGTTCAATTTCCAGCAACTAACCATGTGGTTCACAAGCATCTATAGTGAGATCTGGTGCCCTCTTCTGGCGTGCAAGCACACATGCTGTGTAAAGAATAAATACATCTTTAAAATTTTTTTCTGTAAGATACTAACATACCGCTTATATTTTAGCCCTTTGAAGTCACCTAGTATCTTTCCTTGGGCTCTTTAGGTTTGTTTTCTATCTTTGTCCTAGTGTTAGATGGTCTCCTGACCCAGGATAGGATTTGTTGGAGGAAATTTTAAAACAAGCATGCTTGGGTTGGGAGACAGGGTGTCTAATCCAACTCCAGAGCCAACTCTTTAATAGAGTAATACAGCATGAAGCAATAGAATTTCAACCAAAATTAATGAAAAGAGATGGGGAAGAATATGCCATTCCCACCAAATGAAAAGCCTACCAAGAGGGCATTCCAATTCAGAACATCTTTGAACAATATACAAGGGCACCCAGATTTATTTAAAAAAAAAAAAAGAAAGAAAAAGAAAAACAACAACAACAACACAAAAAAACCCTAAAACAAAAACAAAACCAGAACAAACTTGCTATTAAAACTACAATCATTGAATGATGCAGACACCTCAATTGTGGGAGAATTCAGTGCCCCACTCTAACCAATGGACAGATCACTGAGGCAGAAACAAAATACAGAAATAATGAAACCAACAGATGGAATGAATCCAATGGACCCAATGGTTATCTACAGAACTTTTCACCCATGCACAAAGGAATATTCTCTCTTCTTTGTGCCACATGGAACCTTCTAGAAAATTGGCAGTATATAATCGGTCACAAAGCAAACCATAACTTATACAAAAAATTGAATTAACCCTTTGTGCTTTCTCAGATCACCATGGTTTAAAATGGATCTCAACAACAGAAATAACAAAAACCCTACACAATCACGGAAAATGAGCAAAACCCTACTCAGTGACAATGGGGCCAGGGAAGAAATGAAAAAGAAATTAAAGACTGCCTAAAATTCAATGAAAATGAAGGCACAACATACCCAAGCTTATGGGACACAATGAAAGCAGAACTAAGAGGAAAGTTTGTAGCATTAAGTGCCTTCATACAGAAATTGGGGAGATTCCATACTAGCCACTTAACAGCTCCTCTGGAAGCTTTCACAGCAAAAGAGGCTGACACACACAGGAGGAGTAGATGGCTGCAAATAATCAAACTCAAGCTGAAGTCAACAAACTAGAAACAGAGGTCAAGAGGAAGAATGAACAGAATCAAGGGGCGGTCCTTTAAGAAAGTCAACAAGATAGACAAAGGACACACACTTAGCCAAACTAACTAAAAGGCAGAGAGAAAATATCCAATTCAACAAAATCAGAATGGAAAAACAGACATAACAACACATACTGGGGGGAAAAAAACAAAGAAATATTTGGTCTTACTTCAAAAAACCATAGTCTACAAAATTGGAAAATGTACATGAAATGGACAATTTTTTTTGGTAGATTCCATTTCCAAAAATAAAACAAGATGGGGGAGGGAATACATCATGGCCAGATGATTTTTAGCTCAGAATTCTACCAGACTTTCAAAGAAGAGCTAATATCAATACTCTTCAAGCTATTGCACAAAATAGAAACCGAAGGACATTGCCAAACTCACTCTATGGGGCCTAAGTCATTCTGGTCCCTAGAACACACAAAGACCCATCAAAGAAAAAGAATTTCAGGCCAATTCCCATTATGAACACTGATGAAAAATATACTCACAAACCGAATGCAAGAACACATCAAAGATATCATTCACCATGACCAAGAAGGCTCCATCGCAGGAATGCAGAGGAGGTTCAACATATAAAAATCTATCAACGTAGTCCATCATATAAACAAACGGAAAGAAAAACAAAACATGATCATCTCATTAGATGCTAAAAACCATGTGACAAAATCCAACACCACCTCATGATAAAGGCCTTGGAGAGATCAGGGATAAAAGTTCTGATAAGCTGGAGCACTGACGCCTTGCTAATAAGTCCCAAGCCCAAGATTTTAATTTCCCTTTGGTGGTATTCTGAATATAGACTTGAGGGTGCCTCTCATCAAGCTAGAAACAAGTCTGTCCAATAGGTATACCAAATCTTCTGGGCTGAGAAAAGAATGTCCACGCTTTTACTGGGTCTAAAGGCATAAGCCTACCCCAGCTGTCTTATAGACACAACTTTAACTTTTGTCCCTAGTCTGTATTTGTCTCAGCAGGTTTTTACCTGGCTAACAGACTCCATCCAGAGCTGCTGAGAGCTGGACCTGCTGGAAGTTGATGTAAACCAGTCTCCCAGATGTGACTACTCCCTGTCTCTTCAACTGGATCAGCTAAACAGATGGTTTTGGTAAGTGCCCCATTACCTAGTCTTTGACTAGCTTTTCAGCCTTTCTAGGCCCCAATAACTACGCCCCTAATGTCACCAGGAAAAAAAGTTACAGAAGAGAATGACTTTGCCCATTGTCCCACTTTATAGGCTAAATGCTAAGTCAAGGGCAACTCTCTGGCAGGAGGGACAAATGGCCACAAGGAAAAAAAGCTCTTAGTTCTGTCTAAACCAAACGTTCTTTGTGCCCACCTCATACCAAGCAAAAAGTGGGTGCCATCCGGATAATGGTCATGAGAGCACAGTACCTGGCCCTACAACAGGCCAAGTCAGAGGAATATCTGTCCCTACAGCAGGCCAACTCAGCAAAGAAGTTTCAGGGAGACCCGTGATTGGGCCTTCAGGGGACCTGTCAGAGGAGGGGAATGAGAGACCAGAAGAACTAAAATTGGATCTCAGGGTCACCGGGACAAAGGTTATGAAATAGGCCTAAAGGGGAGACCAGGCATGATAAGGCATATCTGACCAGCTAAGGGGCAAAGAACCAGTCTGGCTGCAGGAGGGCAGGGAGGCTCCTGGAATGCTGTGTTTGGACAATGAAACTCTGTCAGTTCTCAGTTTGAATCTTGATACAGGTGACCTTTCCTCAGATGAGCTGGGTCAAGTTGCTCAACTTCATCAAGGAAAGAGAGCCTAGGGCTCAGACTGAGAGCCCTGCCCAAGGCTGTTTGTGTAACAGCAGTCCTGGGAAGGCTTTTGTGAGTCTCTGCCTGTGTGCTGGTCTGGAGTTTCCTTAAATAGTCCCTGAACTTCTCACCTGGATGTGTCCAGACTGGGAACTCACAAGCCTCACAGATGTCTCCATCTCAGGTCAAGTTCCTCCCCTCCATGAGATCCTAAACCCTCTCAGGAGAAGTGAGCTGGGGCTGTCATCTGTCCAGCAAGGGGGGGGGGGTTTCCTGAAGTACACCTGATGTGCGTTCATCTTACCTGTTCTTGACATCTTGCCTTTCCACCAGACTGAATCTGGCCAAAGACTCCCCTGCCCCACCTTTCATCCTGAGGTACTTTAAGTAAGAAAGACCCTTCCTGCTTTACGGGGTGGATACAGGAACATAGCCAAACTGTGCCACCTCATTTTCCTTAGCTTCAGATAGCCACAGTCTTTGGGGGAAGGTCCAAACTTTGAATCCCTTTTACCCTACAAAGAAGACCCCAACTACAGATATGATTCAAATCCTAGGTACTAGTCATCACCACCCAGAGACACCTCACTCACCCTAACTCAAGATGCCTAAGAGAGGCCATCTACAGCATCTTCCCCTTAGAGCTCCACAGGAAAAAGGCTATGGGTATAACACTATTGTTTGTTAAATTATCTTTATTGCCTATAGGTCCTGCGGGCAATCAATCAAGACACAGACACGTGTTATAATGTAAAATGGCCTTAGTCAACCTGTCACAGGGCAGATATCAATCCTCTAAACTACCTCCCATAGTGGGGCAGGCATGGGATCCCTGCCTCAATCCCATGCCATCTGCTTCCAATAACTTCTATCAAGCTACCTCGCATCCATAACGCCAAATTCTTCCTACTGTTCTTCATCTGGGCCTGCCTGATCTACAGAGTGAGTTCCAGGACAACCAGGCCTAAACATAGAAATCCTGTCTCAAAGTAAGAAAAGGCATCTTTTGCGAGTCAATTCTCACACACCCAAAGTTCCTATGTGATCTAGGGGCTATCTGGAAAGAGCCATCACCTCAGGCATATGAGACTTCCTGGGTTACCAGACAGGTCAGAGCACTGAGTTTATGCAAAGGCTCTGAGAATCCTTCAAGACAATAACACAAAGACTCTGAGATAATGATCACTGACCAAAGGCAGCCTCACAGCTTAGCTGCTGTCACTCCAGATTCAGGCTAGATACAATGGGTCTGTTAAAATTCTGCTGCACACTAGCCCTTTTGTTCTGACCCCAATTCCTAGAAGGTAGGTCCCCAGGAGCCCTGACTCAGAGACACATGGCCAGAAATATACAGGCTCGCCCCATCTAATTATTATGATGTGAGTAACTGCATTCTGGCTCCTCTTACCTGTCTAGAAGGGCGAGGAGGGCAGTTCTCGCAGGGAACAGAAATGTGTACTTCACACTGGTCTGCCTTGGGTTGCTAACCAGGGCAATGGGAGGTCCTTCTCTCTGGGTTAAAACCACAGGAATCAGCATGCATCTAGGCAGACAGTGTTTGCACAAGTGGCCTTGTCCTTAGGACAAGCATGCAGGATGCAACAGAAGAAAATTTGTAAGTGTACCCACAGATACCATTGCAGGTAAATGTTGGGGAAAATGAACCCCACTAGCCTTCTTATCTGAGCTGCCTATTGGACGGGTGTAGTATCCTCAGAGTGCAGTCTGTCTGTCAGGTCCCAGGTGCTCAATGAGAAGGATCAGGTTTTCCTGTGAATCTGGTGACAGTCCTGACCATGGATCCCAGCAGGTGAATCCAAGTGGCCCTGTTCTCACAAGAGCAGCGGGCTTGGTGTACAGCATGGATGGAATGGAATATAAACCTTTGTGTGTCTCTGTCATTGTGTCCGCAGCTTCTCATCATCAGGCTGTGTTCGCTGTGCCCAGAACTCTCAGCATCCTACGAGGTTGTGTGGAGCTGGAAGCTCAATTGGTACTCACCAGGCTGCAGCTGAGGCACCAGAGCCAAGTTTCAGACCCCAAAGCCCGTACTAGACGCCCATACCTAGGAGAGAGGAGGAGGATATATTCCAAAATGGACTTCTCCTCACTTGGGGAGGACGGTGTGGCCACTGTGGGCTCAGAGGAGCTGGGGTGGAATGGTGCAGAGAAGGCAGCTAAGTAAAGGACCTGTCAGCTCACTCTCACAGTGCAGACTCTAAAGGCAAGGCAACATTGAGCCACCATTGGCTTGCAGAACATGGCCCATTTCAAGTTGTTCCCAGACCCATCCAGACTGCCATGCCCTCATGAAGGGGACGGCAAATAAGACCTCCCTCTTGCTGTGCCCCCTGACCTTCCTGACATGGCCCCAATTATCTCAGTGTTTAGGGAAATGGAGAACTGCTAGGCATTGCCCTCTGTGCTAAGGATCTCCTGCTGCAGTGTGGATTGCAGAGATAAACTGCACTTAGTGTCTGTTCCCCCCCACATCATATGTGCTTCCTCATGATGTTATTTCAGCCCAGACCCATGTAGTGTATGAACAGCATCCAGGAGACCAGGTGCCAAGTCCAGGGCCAGGCACTGAGTAGACACCGATGCCCTGGCAAATGTGTGATGAACAGGGAAAGCCCCCAGTCCTTCTGCAGTGCAAGTGCTCTGTGGAGAGGTTTCCCTAGCGAGGAAGGCTGGCTCTCACCCAACTATTTCCTATCTTACAATTCCTAAATATAGCTCTGATTCCTTGAGGTTGATGAACAAGTATTAGGTGGCCAGGTGAGGTGGCACACGGCTGCAATCCCAGCACCTGGGAGACAAAGGCAGGCAGATCTGTGTGAGTTCCAGGCTAGCCTGGTCTACAAGAGTTCCAGGTCCGGCAAGGCAACACAGAGAAACCCCATCTCAAAAAAAAGTGTTAAGTGGAGGACATTTTGTAGCAAGCGTTTGCAGGTTCCTTTGCAAAGTTTCTAGTGTCTGTCTTCCTCATATGTCAGGCAATTTCCTACCCCAAAGCGCTGAGAGGATAGGCCTGCTTCTCCCAGGCCAGGGTACAGTAGAGTCCATCTCTTAGCAGAGAGGCAGTAATTTGAGGTGTGCTTATACAGGGTTAAGGGATGCTTGGCTGTGACCCAGGGTTGCTGCTCAGGAACTTCCTGGCAACATCTCCGGAGGCCAGGGACACAGGAGAATGGAATCTCCTGCTTCCAGATACCTGAGCAGTGTGAGGAGACACCACCAGGTCAGTAGCTATAGCCTTCTGCACCCAGTTTGCTGAGGGCATAAAACTGCAGCTGCTGTCCGTGGAAGGGCAAGGCTGACCCAAGGGTGTGGAAGCCTGGGCCTCCAAAATAGTTCTAAGGGTTAGCTAGCATAGAACGCAGATTCTGGGCTCATGTTTAATATGTATATTCAGCACCACGAGATTTGTTTTCATGTAGTAAGAGCTGAAACTGGTCCATTTTCATAAATAGGTGACTTTTTCCCAGTCTTTAGTGGACCTGATTTCCTGAGCTTGTTTTGTTTTGAACAGTGCGCAGATTATACTTGTGTTATCTGCATATTTCTTCTCCTTCTCCATCTCTTCCTCCTCTTCCTCCTCTTCCTCCCCTTCCTCCTCTTCCTCTCCCTCCTTCTCTTCCTCCTCAGGTGACTCTCTTAGGGATATAGTTGAGAGGTCAGCTTTCATGATGGAATGGCAAGTGTTCTACATAGACATCACGTACATGAGGTGTGCTGAGGAGCTACCTGCTGCAGGCCCTGCCCCTTCCATCTTACGAGTAGCTGATGGAGAAACTGTCCCATGATCAGATGCGCCTTCTCTGCTCAGGCCACTTGTCTCCTGAGGTGGGCAGGTGTCAGGGGCACTTATAGGGATGTTACTCTTTTTCCATGTACTAGAAGGCCCTGTGGGAAGGTCGCCTGCAGGTTGTCTGTGTGTTGGGAAACCCTGTTGGGACTTCATGTCATCTTTCTTGGCCTTGTGTAACTGAGAGGATCACCTGGTAGGTAAAAGCCTCATCCATTTTTGGATATGGCCCCACACTTGTGAATGGAGATTGTGCCTCGCTCACCACAGCCACATTAATTGATTTGCTCCTGACAGTATTTCCAAGGAGCTCTGTCTTGTCCCTCTGAAAGTTTAAGTAGCCAGAGATCTAAAACAAAATGGATTAGGCTAGCCAATCTGAAACGCAGCTATAGTGGCCACACTACATTCTACTGGTCTTTTTTTGTGATGCAGAAAAGGACAGAAGTGGCTGGCGAAAGGTGTGTTGTGCTGTGGCAGGACCCCAGTAAAGAGAAATGACTCATGTGTCAGGTGGTGACACATGTATGTGATGTAAACCAGCTTCTCCTCTGCCTACCTGACTTCCTGTCTTCAGACATCTAAAGGGACAAACGGGAGTGCATTGTCAAAGTCTTGTACCCTTTAGTAGTAAACAACACTGTCTGCTGAATGAGGAGCTTGAAGCACATTGTTAATGGGGTGTGTAGATAGGAAGAGGTTCTCTTCACAAAAAGTGGGAGACAAAGAAAAGCTTTGTAAGCTGCCATGATTTTCTAGACTTCTCTAGAGCAGAGCTGGGGAAGAAAGGTCTTCCAGCTTTCCTTCTCAAAAATCTTCCGTGGGCTCCTTCTCCAGCTGCTGCTGCTGCTAGGAAGGGATGCCTCAACCCCTGAGGACCTGAGGAGCCCTGGATCCTGTGCTTTGCTCATCCCTCTCCTCCTCCTCCTGCTCCTCCTCCTATTCTTCTTCTTCCTCTTCCTCTCCTCTTTCTTTTCTTCCTTTTCCTCCTCCTTCATGTTCTTCTTCTCATTATTTTATTTGGTCAGTTGGTTTTTCAAGACAAGATTTCTCTATGAAGCCTTGGCTGTCCTGGATTCCCTCAAATTCGCAGAGATCTGCTTGTCTCTGCCTCCCCTAGTGCTGGGGTTACAGGCCTGCACCACAGCACCAGGCTTCCTAAATCTTCTTATCACCTCTTTTCTCATGACCATGTGACAAGCCAGCAACAGTAGCAGCAGGAGCAGGAACCAGCAGGAGAAAGAGTGCATGTTGTCTGAGCTGTGTGTATGTATGTGTGTCTAAAAAAAAGGGCGTCATTCTGTATATACTGAAGAGTATAGAAAGACTCCCATGGGGAGGAAATGGGATACTTTACAAAATTCTGTCCTAGGGTTAGCTGTGCAAGGGATTAAAGTCACAGAGCCCAAATGATTGATTCCAAATGACCCACAAAGCAAACATTGTTTATCAACCAGTAACCATAAGCTGGTGTTGTTTCTGCCTCCCTCAGCTGGGCAGGTTTTTCACAACAACATCTGGCTCCCGAGTCTGTATTGGTAAATTAGAATTATCTGGGATTTTCCATGAGAACAGCAGAAATGGGAAGCAGTTAAAGTATAGGTGAAAAAGTGAAGGCTGCCCTAGAGACAGGCAGCCTTTAGACCCTCTGAGAGCATGCATTTGCCCTCTACAAAGAAGCCTACTGGGTTGTGCATAGTACTGCAACAAGCTTTGTCTGTGACCACTGGAGTGTAAGTGAGCTACTTTTTTTGTTGCTGGGTTAAAACACCATGACCCAAAGCAAGTGAAGGAAAGACCCCATTTTTATTTTGGCCTACATTCCAGAGGGAAGGTCCGTAATGGCAGGAGATGCAACATCAGTAAGTGCCAGAGAACTAAGCTGAGAGATGAAGTTTTCAACCACACACCTAAAGTCTATATTCAGAATACCAACAAAGGGAAATTAAAATCTTGGGCTTGGGACTGATTAGTAAGTAATCAGTGCTCCAGCTTATCAGAACTTTCATCACTGATCTCTCTAAGGCCTTTATCATGAAGTGGTGTTGGATTTTGTCACATGGTTTTTAGCATCTAATGAGATGATCATGTTTTGTTTTTCTTTCCGTTTGTTTATATGATGAATTACATTGATGAATTTTTATGTGTTGAACCACCTCTGCATTCCCGGGATGGAGTCTACTTGGTCATGGTGAATGATATCTTTGAGGTGTTCTTGGATTCCATTTGTGAGTATTTTTTTCATCAGTGTTGATAAGGGAAATTGGCCTGAAATTCTTTTTCTTTGATGGGTCTTTGTGTGTTTTAGGTACCAGAATGACTGTGGCCCCATAGAGTGAGTTTGGCAATGTTTATTCTGTTTTTGTGTTGTGCAGTAGTTTGAAGAGTATTGGTTTTAGCTCTTCTTTGAAAATCTGGTAAAATTCTGAGCTAAAATCATCTGGCCCTGAGGCTGTCCCCCTCCCCCCTGGTTGGGAGACATTCAATGACTGCTTCTTTTCCTTAGGGGTTATGGAGAGATTTAACTTGTTTTCCTCATCTTGATTTAGATTTGGTAAATGGATTCTACCCAGAAAATTGTCCATTTCATTTAGATTTTCCAATTTTGTAGACTATGATTTTTTGAGGTAAGACCTAATGTTTCTTTGGGTTTTTTTTCCCCCAGTGTGTGTTATTATGTTCTGTTTTTCTTTCTTATTTTGTTGATTTGGATATTTTCTGTCCCCGTCCCGCGGGTTTAGTTATTCGGGTTCTCGAAGGGGGTCGCGGCCTGTAAATAAGAAATGGGCGGGAGAGAGACACGACTCTTGAAAGGTTGGTCTTATCAAGAGTCATTTACTGAAAGCAGGTGTATGGTTTTTAAAGTGTGCTTCAGGAAGGGCGGAGGAAGGAGGGAGAGCAGTGGGAGAGTACAGAATCTTCTGGGGTAGGAACCCCTGGGACAATGTATGGGGTGGGGGGAGGAGACAGGTGGCCCCACGGTCCTCTCCCAGAGACCACAGCATGTCAGATGTTCATGTACCGTGACTCCTGTGAAAGGCTACAAAGCCACGGTACGCTGAGTGTTCCTTTTCTCAGGGCCAAGTTCCCTCTCCTGGGGCCAAGCACGACGTTTGCGGTTTGTCCATTGCCAGGCAAAATGTTTGATAAGTTCTTTCTGTATAGGCTGGCTGGAAAGGGTCAGCTGGAGTTCAACGCAACCAGGGTCTCTCAGCTCAGCCAGGGTCTCTCGGCTCAGCCAGGGTCTCTCGGTTCCCAACATCTCCCCCTTCCCTATTTAATAAGGGCCCAGCACACCACATGCCAAGGAAGGTCTCACACATTCCCGAGAGCGCTCGCCGTCGGGGTGGCGGAAGGCGAAAACTGGTGCCACATGTGGGCACAGTACTTCGCAGCTCTCCATAGGGTGTTATATGGGCAGTGAGCTTAGGAAAAGGAAATGGTCCGATCAAGGCTGGAGTATGTCTCAGAGCCAACCGATCAAGGACCATCTTAGAAGTGCCAATCAGTGCCATCCCACGTGCAATGGGCAAGCTTCCCTGCGGGGTGCAATGGCCACTGGGTGCATGCAGATATAGGGTGCCTTACGACGTGCAATGGCAACTAGGGCCAGTCGAGTGCAAAGGCCACGCAGAGAGAAGAGAGAGAGACTCACTGCAAGTTAGTTATGTAGGACTTACAGGCAGCCTGCCAGGCCTGGGGGAATGATCTGACCTCTAAGGCAAAAAGGCTGTGCGGTAAGAACTGAGGATGATGGGAAGGGGCTTGATGAGGTTACCAGAAACCCCTGGGGCAGAGTCGAGCCCTCCATTTGGCGTCTCGTAATGCCTGGAAATGTAGGGGTTGTCCATAGGGCTGCTGTGAAGGCTGTTGGACCCTTGAAGTCTCTGTTTCGGAGGCATTATTTTTAGGATCTTCTGAGGAGAGGCGGTGGTAATGGACCTGTATATTCTTGGTAGCAGAGTCAACCTGGCTTTTAACAAAGGTGGTTAAACGATGGAAGGCCCAAGGCCCAAAAGAAAGGAGGAGGAGGATCACCACAAAGGGGCCCAGGAGGCTGGGCAAGAGGGTAGAGAGCCAGGGGGAGGAGGAAAACCAATTTTGATTCCAGGATTCTTGTTTCTCTCTGGCTCGCCGACGTTCCTCCAGGGCCTTGGAAACTTTGTCAAGGCTCTTTTGTGCTAAGCCTGTTTTACTGACATAGAAGCAACATTCCTCTTTAAGAGCAGCACAGAACCCCCCCTCCTTGAGGGAAAGGAGGTCAAGGCCTCTGCAGTTTTGAAGAACTACCTCTGCAAGGGAATCAAGGGAGTCCATTACCTCCTGAATCCCATCTCTCATATTAGAAATATCTCTATCAATAATTGTCTGGAGTTCAGCAAAACCTTGTTTGGAGGTCACCAGGGAGGCAATTCCTGTACCTGCCCCCACTGCACCAAGGCCCAAAATAGTGGCTATGGTGAGGGTCGTAATGGGCTCTCTCTTAGATCGGGGGTGGATGGAGACGCCCTTATCTATAAAGTTCAGGAAATCTTCAGGGTTGTGGACAGAGAAGCGAGGGAATAAGAGGACCGTCACACACCAATCACGTTTGTGGATAAATAAAGGGGTAAAGAGAAAAGAGGCCAGGCCGGAAGAGCAGGCAAAATAAGTACCATTAGGGGCCAAGGCGAATTGGAAGGTGGTATTTAATACAAGAGTCTGATTGCAAACTTCCAATAGGTCTCTGGGGGGAAGCATATTTGGGCCCAGAAGGCAAGTGCCGAAACTAGAAATAGATTGAACTGAAACTGAGTTGTCAGGTTCGGACGTGGAAAGGGCGGGAGGTGTCTCATTGGTAAAGGAGGGGTGGAAAAGAGCACGATGCCCTCATAGTAAGGGGGGGTGGGGGAGAAACATATCCAACATTCTGGGTAAGTGGAGGAGTTAGCACTTTTAAGGGTCTGGATAAAGGCATTAGCGAGATCAATAATGAGTTCTGCAGTACTAGGGGGACCAATAGGGATGGTGGGTTGGAACAGGGTAGGGAAAGAAGAGTGGAGGGTGGCAGAAGGATGAGAGGTTGGCTGTAGCTTAGGTGCAGGAGGCTTTGGGGTGACTGCTACAGGCTTATGAAGCATATTATTGGGGCCTGCAGAGGCAGCATTTTTATTGGGGACTTCTTTTAAGAGCCTGATTTTAAAGGTTAATCCCATGTCATAACCTATTTTATAAAGGCGTAGGCCCCACTCAAAGCCTCTGTCAGTCCAAATTTGACGTTTACCTGGGGCGGTGAAGGAGATGGATAGGGGATTGCACCAACTGAGGGTGGCAGAACGAGCGCTATTGCAAAGGTTTTTTAAGTCATCAGGCGTATAGTAATTATTAACTTCAGGGTGTATCCAAGAACTAGTGACAGAGATATAATCCCAGGGGGAAGAAGGCTTCCAATAAGTGGTTCCCGATGTCTCACATCCCCAGGAGGCACAAAAGAAATCATTAGAGCCTCTGAACTTGTAATTATTGGTCCGGGGACGATGAGAAGTGCCAGGGCAAACATATAGGCCTCCATTTAGTCCCCAGTACCCTTGTCTTTTTAAAGCCTTATGAAGCAGTATTCGTTCTAAATCATTGCGGCATCCGACATAGTCTCTTCCTCTTATGGGCTGTTCGGGAGCCTTAGACTCATGCGTGGGCCAAAAAATGTTCTCAGTACCCCAGTCGGGGTTAGCCCCGAGTGCCAGTGCACAGAGGTCTACTTGGAGGACCGGCCAATGGGGCTGAGCTCCCAAGTGGCTACTGGAATTAACGATGTCGCCAGCCTGGTTTACAATGACCCATGTGTAATTGAATATCACATAGGGATTATAGCGGGGGTGGGAGAGGGGAGTACTCACCACTGGGCTCAGGAGGACGAGGAAGAAGAGGTGCAGGGACATTCTAGGAGAGAACACATTTATTGATCTTTCTCAGGGATTTTCCCTGGGGAGGTCGTTGGGTTAGCCAGTTTGATTAGCCTTTCAGGAAGCCATCGAGCATTTTGTTGAGTCTGGTCATAGACACAGGCATGTTCCTTGCCCCAAATGAGCACAGGGTCTGGTCCATGCCATTGATGGGTCAATGGATCTTTCCATAGTACTTGAGCATAAGTATTGGCAGTTGAAGGATGCCAGAATCTATCGGCAGCCGACTTTCCCTGTCTATCAAGGGTTAAAAAATTAAGGATAAATAAGGCATGATTTAATAAATTTTTATGATTATTACTGATGGGGTATAATATCCCTCCAGAATTTTTCAGTTTTAAAATCATATTTTTTAAGGTTTGATGAGCTCTTTCTACTATGCCTTGTCCTTGGGGATTGTAGGGAATTCCAGTAACATGTTTAATTTGTAATTGGGCGCAAAAATTTTTAAAGGAGGAGCTAGTATAGCCAGGCCCATTGTCTGTCTTAATGGTGAAGGGCCGGGGCATAACTGTGAGGCAGGAAAGAACATGGCTGATTACATTCTTTGTAGCCTCCCCGGACTGAAGGGTGGCGTAAAGGAATCCACTAAAGGTGTCTATAGACACATGGATATATTTTAGTTTTCCAAAAGGGGCAAAATGGGTAACGTCCATTTGCCACAACTCTCCTGGGGTGAGTCCCCGAGGGTTAACTCCCAGATGTGGCTCAGGGAGGAAGGTAATGCAGTGTTGACACTGACGTACAATCTGTCAGGCCTGTTCCCTGGTAATGGAGAACATTTGTCTCAGGGTTTGAGCATTTAGGTGGTGTAGTTGATGAGCCTGTTGGGCCATTTGAAGGGGGTGCCGTTCTTGGGATAACAGAATTAAGAAGGTGTCTCTGGTGGCTAGGTCGGCCAAATGATTGCCCCTGGCCAAAGGTCCAGGCAGACCGGTATGGGCACGAATATGTCCAATGAAGAAGGGGCATGTCCTTTGCTGGATACTTTTTTGGATTTTAGCAAAGAGAAGGTAAGCATTAGTATCTGGCCGAATAAAGGGCACAGTTTCTAACAAAGGAATGGAGCAAGCAACATAAGCACTGTCTGTATATAAATTAAAGGGGCGGTCTTGTAGGGTTTGGAACACTTGGAAGACTGTAGTCAGTTCCACTAGTTGAGCAGAAGAGAGATTAGTCTGAAACCTGGTAGTTTGTCCATCAATAACATAGGCAGCCACACCGGAAAAGGAGCCATCAGTAAAAACTAAAGGGGCTTGTGGGATAGGGGTACTCTTGGTATGTTTAGGAAAAATTAGAGCTTGTTTACTGAGAAATTGGATAAGTTTGTCAGAGGGGAGATGGTTATCAACCTTTCCCTGGAAGGAAAAGCAATTGACGGCCCAGTCATCAGATGTTTGTAGTAGCCATTGGATTTGGGCGGGGCTATAGGGTTGGCTGACTATGTCTGGGTCTTTTCCAAATATTTTAAGGGAACTCTCTCTTCCCAACCTGAGTATTTTGGCCACTAGGAGGGGATATGGGGAAAGGACTTTTGAAGGGGTAGCGGGTAAATGTAACCAGTATAACGGTTTATTTTGCCATAGCAAACCTGTGGGTGAAAAAGTGGTGGGGTGGATCAACAGCCAGAGAGGGGAAGAGGGGGAGTAATATGAAATGGTCTGATTTGAAATAGCAGCCTCAACAACCTGTAAGGATTTTATAGCCTCAGGGGTCAGTTGTCGAGGGGAAGAGGGGTCAGGATCGCCCTGAAGAATAGAAAAAAGGGGCTTAAGATCTCCAGTGGTGAGTTTTAAATAGGGGCGCAACCAGTTAATGTCCCCCAGGGGCTTTTGGAAATCGTTTAGGGTGTGTAAAGAATCTCTTCTAAGTTCCATCTTTTGAGTGAGAATCTTATGAGAATGTAATTCGTATCCTAAAAACAAATAAGGGGGCTGAAGCTGAACCTTTCTGGCGCAATATGGAGCCCAAACTCTTGGAGTCTGGCTACTAGGGAGGACACAACTCGCAGGAGCTCTTCACCATTTGCTCCCGCCAAAAGGATATCATCCATGTAGTGGATAAGGTAGAGATCAGGATGTTCAAGGCGAAAGGGATCTATGGCCTGGGCCACATACTTTTGGCAAAGAGTAGGGCTATTAGCCATACCTTGGGGGAGTACCTTCCACTGGAAGTGAGGGGAGGGTCCTATACAATTAACAATGGGTAGGCTAAAGGCAAAGCGTTTGCAATTAACAATGGGTAGGCTAAAGGCAAAGCGTTTGCAATCTTCCGGGTGTGAAGGGATGCAAAAGAAGCAGTCTTTAAGATCAATAACAATTTTTGAAAATCCCTTGGGAATGGCGACAGGGGAGGGGAGTCCTGGCTGAAGGGCTCCCAAGGGAAACATAGTTTTATTTATTTCTCTAAGGTCTTGTAGTAGACGCCATTTACCCCCTTTTTTCTGGATGACAAAAGTGGGGGTGTTCCAAGGAGACGTAGAGGGCTCAATATGGCCTGCGGACAGCTGTTCCTGCACTAACTGCATTGCCGTGGTGAGTTTTTTGGTGGGGAGGGGCCATTGGTCGATCCAGACAGGGGAGTCATTTCTCCAAGTAATCTTATCAGCCTGGAGTGCAGGGGGAGCAACGGCCCTTATAAAAAAGAAGTACGGTAACCCAATCCTGTTCGATCTAGTTTGGGAGTGGTCTGGACAGGGGTTGGGCATCCCTGACTATTTTTGCCCAAGCCCTGACCGGGGAGGAATCCCTGATCTAGCATTTGTTGTGTCACAGTAGGAGAGGGGCTGAAAAGGTAAACTCCTATCTGGGTTAATATATCTCGCCCCCAAAGGTTGACAGGCAGGCCAGGGACGATGAATGGCTGAACACAGCCCGTATTGCCATCAGGATCCTCCCATGTCAGAATCTGGGAGCTTTGGAGGGTGTTGGTGGATACGCCTATACCCTGGAGGTGGGTTAGGGAGGGGTGGCACGGCCAAGAGGAAGGCCAGGAGGCCTGAGATAAAACAGTGGAATCTGCTCCTGAATCGAGAATGCCTTCAAAGTATTTGCCATTAAGTTTAAGTTTAAGGTGTGGGCGTTCTTTGGTAATCTTTTGGACCCAATAAATGTCAGAGGATCCGGGAGCAGAGGGCCCCCTGGGCGGCCCCAATGCAAGCGTGGAGGTATCGAGAGGAAGGGGTAGGGCATGAGCAATACGTTGGCCCTGACGGATGGTGAGGGGCCCTCTCGTGGAGGAGGCCAAGATTTTAATCTCCCCAGTGTAATCATTGTCTACAAGGGAGGGGAAAATGGTAATGCCCCGAAGAGCCGCAGAGGCACGCCCTAGGATTGAATAATAGGTCTTAGGCGGCGGGGGTCCAAAGACTCCTGTGGAGATGACTTGAATGCCTGAGTCAGGATTTAATATTGTGTAGGCGGAGGCACAGAGGTCCAATCCTGCACTTCCGGGGGAGGCGCGGCAAAGGCTTGTGGCATTTGGGGCAGGGGCTGAGGGGGAGGCAACAGTGGGCTGGATTGGGGCTGGCTGACCCCCGAGGCTGGCAAAAATTGGACAGGCTGGGGAGCCCGTTGTGGCAGCTGAGGCTTTAACATGATGGCAGAGAAATTAAAGAGTGAAGGGAGAGGAGGGCCCGGGAATGGGCCCCAGCTGGAGAGCGCTGGAGCCTGTAGCAGATGGGGCGGGTGTAGGATCTTTGGTCGCAGCTTCAGCTTCTCCGGAGGACGGGGGAGGAGCAGGATTAGATTGAGAGCGAGTGGCAGGGAAAGTAAGGCAGGGAAAGTAAGTCTGTGAAAGACAAGTAGTTTAAAAGCGAAAGCTGTTTCTGAAGGCGAGCAATTTCAACAGCATCTGCGAGCTGGGAGAGAAGATGGGCTTTCAGGTTACAAAGGCAAGAAAAATGTTAGCAGGAAGGAGATTGATTATAGGGGAGGACAGGAGGCTGCAGTTTACGGGGTGAAGCTGTAAGAGGTGGGCACTCTTCAGAATGATCTCCAGCGGCTTTTTCTTCAAGGGCTGCGGTGTTGTCAGGGTTAAGGGAATCTCCAGGATTAACAAAAAGGACAGCAGGGGGCACAGAAGACTTTGTAGTGGATGGAGAGGCAGTCTTGGAATTCTTACTGTTAAGAAGGATAACAGGTGCGCAGAAAGAGGAATAGCCCCGTGTTCCATAGAGGAGGCAGGATCTTCATAAGCAGGGAGAGGCAGTGAGGGGAGGGGGAAGGGTCGTTATAGGCGGACGGGAGAGAAGGATAACGAGGGGCCGTAGAAGAAGGCGGCGGCTGGGGAGGTTCCGGAGATGGGTCGACAGGGGAGTCCTGAGGGATATCTATGAAGGTGAAAGGAGAAGAGGCAGGGGCAGAGGTGTGAGAGGAGGAACGAGAAGGCGGCAGGGAAGACTTGAGACAGTACTCTGCAACAGAAAGGAGTTGTTTGTGTCCAGTCTCCGAATCGGAGGCTTGAATAATGTCACGGATGAGACCCCAGTATGAAAAAATGTTGTGTCCTAGGGCCTCATTCCCATCCCTAGTTATGAGGACATTTAAATCACGACCGACTCGCTGCCATTTGTGTGAATCTATGGTCGGCCCATCAATAATGAACCAGGGGCATTTCTCATCGACAAAAATGAAAAATTCAACCAAATGTTTCTTTTTAACCCTTATGCCTCTCTCTCTGAGTGCGTCTTTTAGGCCCTTGATGAATTCTGCCTCTTTAGACAAAGTTTTACCCATTCTGAGAAATTGGACAGATGACTCACCTAATAGTTTAAGCGGCCGGGTGAGCGGCGACAACCATGAAGTCACAGGGGAGATCGCGATTTTAATCTGTCCGTGGGGCGACCCGTACTTCGACAACCACGTCTGGGCGCCACTGTCCCCATCCCGCGGGTTTAGTTATTCGGGTTCTCGAAGGGGGTCGCGGCCTGTAAATAAGAATGGGCGGGAGAGAGACACGACTCTTGAAAGGTTGGTCTTATCAAGAGTCATTTACTGAAAGCAGGTGTATGATTTTTAAAGTGTGCTTCAGGAAGGGCGGGGGAAGGAGGGAGAGCAGTGAGAAAGTACAGAATCTTCTGGGGTAGGAACCCCTGGGACAATGTATGGGGCGGGGGGAGAAGACAGGTGGCCCTGCGGTCCTCTCCCAGAGACCACAGCACGTCAGATGTTCATGTACCATGACTCCTGTGAAAGGGTACAAAGCCACGGTACACTGAGTGTTCCTTTTTTCAGGGCCAAGTTCCCTCTCCTGGGGCCAAGCACGACGTTTGCGGTTTGTCCGTTGCCAGGCAAAATGTTTGATATGTTCTTTCTGTATAGGCTGGCTGGAAAGGGTCAGCTGGAGTTCAACGCAACCAGGGTCTTCTCAGCTCAGCCAGGGTCTCTCGGCTCCCAACAACAGGGAGTAGTCACAATTGCGGGACTGGTTTACATCAACTTCCAGCAGGTCCAGCTCTCAGCAGCTCTGGATGGAGTCTCTTAGCCAGGTAAAAACCTGCTGAGACAAATACAGACTAGGGACAAAAGTTAAAGTTGTGTCTATAAGACAGCTGGGGTAGGCTTTAGACCCAGTAAAAGCGTGGACATCCTTTTCTCAGTCCAGAAGACTTGGTATACAGATTGGACAGACTTGTTTCTAGCATGATGAGAGGCACCCTCAGGTCTATATTCACAATACCACCCAAGGGAAATTAAAATCTTGGTCTTGGGACTGATTAGTAAGGCGTCAGTGCTCCAGGTTATCACAATTTTCATCCCTGATCTCTCCTCGGCGTTTTATATGAAGCAGTGTTTGATTTTGTCACATGATTTTTAGCATCTAATGAGATGATCATGTTTTGTTTTTCCTTCCATTTGTTTATATGATGGATTACGTTGATGGATTTTTATATGTTGAACCCCCTCTGCATTCCTGGGATGGAGCCTACATGGTCATGGCGAACGATATCTTTGATGTGTTCTTGGATTCGGTTTGTGAGTCTACTTTTCATCAGTGTTCATAAGGGAAATTGGCCTGAAATTCTTTTTCTTTGATGGGTCTTTGTGTGTTCTAGGGACCAGAATGACTGTGGCCCTATAGAGTGAGTTTGGCAATGTTCTTTCTGTGTCTATTTTGTGCAATAGTTTGAAGAGTATTGGTATTAGCCCTTCTTTGAAAGTCTGGTAGAATTCTGAGCTAAAATCATCTGGCCATGAGGCTTTCCCGCCCTCGCCCCTGGTTGGGAGACATTCAATGACTGCTTCTTTTCCTTAGGGGTTACAGAGGTATTTAACTTGTTTTCCTGATCTTGATTTAGATTTGGTAAATGGAATCTACCAAGAATACTATCCGTTTATTTAGATTTTCCAATTTTGTAGACTATCGTTTTTTGAAGTAAGACCTAATATTTCTTTGCTTTTTGTCCCCAGTGTGTGTTGTTATGTTCTGTTTTTCCATCCTGATTTTGTTGATTTAGATATTTTCTCTCTGCCTTTTAGTTAGTTTGGCTCAGTGTGTGTCTTTTGTCTATCTTATTGATTTTCTTAAAGAACCATCCCTTGATTCCATTCATTCATCCCCTTGTCCTTTGTTTCTAGCTTGTAGACTTAAGGTTGAGTTTGATTATTTGTAGCCATCTACTTCTCTTGGGTGTGTCAGCCTCTTTTGTTGTGGAAGCTTCCAGAGGAGCTGTTAAGTGGCTAGTATGGAATCTCCCCAATTTCTGTATGAAGGCGCTTAGTGCTACGAACTTTCCTCTTAGTACTGCTTTCATTGTGTCCCATAAGCTTGGGTGTGTTGTGCCTTCATTTTCATTGAATTTTAGGCAGTCTTTAATTTCTTTTTCATTTCTTCCCTGGCCCCATTGTCACTGAGTAGGGTTTTGCTCATTTTCCATGATTGTGTAGGGTTTTTGTTATTTCTGTTGTTGAGATCCATTTTATCCCATAGTGATCTGAGAAAGTACAATGGGTAATTTCAATTTTTCGATTTTTTGTATATGGTTTGCTTTGTGACCGACTATATACTGACAACTTTCGAGAATGTTCCGTGGGGTGCTAAGAGAAAGACTATTCTTTTGTGCTTGGGTGAAAAGTTCTGTAGATAACCATTGTGTCCATTGGATTCATTCCATCTGTTGGTTTCATTATTTCTCTATTTTGTTTCTGCCTCAGTGATCTGTCCATTGCTTAGGGTAGGGCACTGAATTCTCCCACAATGGAGGTGTCTGCATCGTCGTGTGCTTTTACCTTTAATAAAAACTGTGTTCTGGTTCTGCTATTGTTTTTGTTTCAGTTTTTCTCTTTTTTTTAAAATACATCTGGGTGCCCTTGTATATTGTTCAAAGATGTTCTGAATTGGAATGCACTCTTGGTAGGCTTTTCCTTTGGTGAAAATGGCATATACGTCCCCATCTCTTTTCATTAATTTTGGTTGAAATTCTATTGCTTCATGCTGTACTAGTCTATTAAAGAGCTGGCTCTGGAGTTGGATTAGATACCCTGTCTCCCAACCCAAGCATGCTTGTTTTATAATTTCCTCCAACATACCTGTTCTGGGTCAGGAGACCATCTGACACTAGGAAAAAGAAGAAAGCAAAGCTCCACAGCCCAAGAAAAGACACTAGGTGAGTTAAAAGGGCTAAAATATAAGTTGTACCTTAGGATCTTAAAGAAAGAAATTCTTTTAATATGTATTTATTATTTCGACAGCATGTGTGCCTGCATACCAGAAGAGGGCACCAGATCTAACTATAGATGGTTGTGAACCACACGGTCAATTGATGGTAATTGAACTCAGAGTCTCTGAGCCAGGACTTGTAGTCTTATTGAATATCATTAAAAATCCCTAAGAAAACTGAAACAACCTGCTGTTAGCATTTTCTGAGTTCCTGTAGATGTTGGGTTTTTATAGTTTTCTGTTTAATGCCATTTAGGATACAGGTAATTATATTATTCTACAACTGAATGGCTTATATGAAAAATACTGAATAAGCTTTTCAGGGTATCTGCCTATACCTGCAGACACACACAAATGGGTTAAAATATAAAACAAAACCCTCAGTCTAACTATCTTGTTTTTAAGGACCAAACAAACTCTATTTTCAAAAAGAGACTCCATTTTGTAAAGGAAACTCCATTTTGTGTTAAACCTAGCCAAGGGCTGAACCCTGATTCCAGAGTAAGCAGAAACTAGCCTAAACAGAAAAAATATTCCCAGGCAACACAATCAGCTCACCTTGGGAAAGTCCAAATACACTCTCTGCTGGTCATGCTGAGCAGCTGGTGGTCTGGCACATAGCAACAACCAATTAGGAGAGGCCAGTCTAAAGTTCCTAATGCCCCCATGACTGCTTCGTCCAATCTTTTCTATAGGCCAACTGGCCCCTACACCTATTACCTAACCATGAAACTCTAAGTCTTATAACTCTTTGCTTGCCGCTTTTCTGTGAGGTGTCATCCATTCATATACTGTAGATCCCATTTCTTTGTGTAAAACCTAGAACAGGCCCCTCTCAATTGAGACTCTAGGCCACTTCCCTGCACCTGCTGCGTCGGTGCATTAGAGCTGTCTCCTGGGTTCAAACCTGCAATATAAACACATTCTTGCCACTGCATTTGGACTTGGCTCTTGGGTGGTCTGTTCAGAGAGTCCCTCAAAATTTGGACATAACATTGGTAATAACTCCAAATATGTCTACTTAAGATAACCAGAGCTGGACTCGTGAACACTTAATATTCCTTCCAAAAAGGAGATAGGTAAGGTGATTGGACCTTCCTGGGAATATCCAGTCCAAACGCAGCCCACCTAGGAAAGCACTCACAGCCCCACCCACAAGAGTTGCTGCAACACACACAAACAGGCTCCCTCTTCTCCACTGCATTCAGTAGTTTTGCCAACACTTTACACTTCACCCAGCCCTCAACATGTCCATCAACTGGTAAGACAGGAGGCAGACCTGTCACTGCTCAAAGCTCCTACCTTGGCTTGCAAGCTCTGCCCACTATGCCTACATCATCAGCCTCAGCTGCACCTCAGCATCAAGCCCCACCTACCACTACTACCTAAGTCATCACTGCCCCACTCACAACACCTCCAGCACAAGCTACCCCAGCAGAGACAGCTTCTGTCACCCCCACCTGCACCTACAGCTCCTCAACTCAGCACTCCCAGCTTCTCCCTGAGAATGTACAATACTTCACCCCCACAGACAGGGTTCTCCTCCCATGGGTCTCGACCCTCACACCAGCTATGCAAGTTGTGATTCCATTTGTAACAGTGGCAAAATTCCACTTGTGAAATAGCAAAGAAATACATGAGGGGCTGTGTTAAAGAGTCACAGCATTAAGAAGGTTGAAACCCATTGCCCTTCCCTGACATTTGCAACCACAGCCCCCACCCACTACTCTATCTCAGCAGGTCACAGTGCCCCCCTGCTACAGGTGTTCTCTGCCAAATGAAGGTCAAGTGAGGATTCAGCCTTCTGCCCCCTCCTCAGAAAGTGACCACTCACATCATAGCCTTGGCCTGGTGCTCTGCATTCCCTGCTCCCTTATCTCACCACTCACACAGCCCAGCCCACAACAACTGCCACAGCAGAAGCAGCCCTGGGCCCCCTTCTCCCTCAGCGGTTCTGGGCAACATTAAGTAGGGACCAAAAGTTATACAGACACAATCCAGCACTCAGAGAAAGGCTAGACATCACTCAAGCCCTGCATCAGCAAGAGAGCTCAGCCTACCACTCTTCAGTCAGCTCTCACAACCCCACACTAGTATACACCTACACAGCCCTGTCCTGCTCTTAGGGTGACCCTTCCTCCTCTCAGGTCAACATCCAGAACCCAGCCCACTTTTGTAAGTGATCACTTAGCCTTTCACCCTGGCAGCCCCTTACCTCCACTCTGCAGGATCCATAGTGAGGTCCTCAACACCTCACCACTTCCTGCTTCCCAAGTAATCAGGTGGGCCCTCTCACATCCAGTTTGGCCCTCACACCCCTGCCTGACTCTGTCTACCTCCCTGCCTTAGCTCTAAGCACTCCAGAACACCGCCCCTCCCCCACCCCTGCCAGGTCTTGTTCCCAAGGGATTCCACAGTGCACAGTTTCCTTCTCTAGCTCTTACTAGGTCCAGATCCACCCACCCTTCCACCCTAGCATACAAGCCCCACCCACCACTATGACCTCAGCTGTCACAGCACCACCCACAAGACCAGTACCTGTCCTCCTGCTGCAGGCCACCCTATCCTTACTTCCAAGTTTTCTCATAGACTCCTTCTCCATTCAGCCCTGGCCCATTCCCCTGACACTCCTTTTTGACTTCTTTCTGGGTCAGCTGTTATGGACCCTTGCCTGCCATCTATAGAAGCCCTCCAGATGAGCCTGATCCAATAGTGTCCCTGCACTGCTGCACTGTTCTCACAGACTGCCTGTTTGCAGAAGACCAAGCCTTTAATCCCAGCATTCAGGAGACAGAGGCAGGCTGAGAACTGTGAGTTCCAGGCCAGCCTGGTTTTCAAAGCATGTCCAGGACAGCCAAGGCTACACAGAGAACCCTGGGTCAGAAAAAAAGGAAAGAAAAAAATAAAAGAATGAAAGAAAAAAGAAAAAGAAAAGAAAGTTTGTGTTAGGGGCTGGGCAAAGGCCCCTGAGTGGATGTTTGTAAACTTCCCTCAACAGTTTTACAGGAGCAGCAGGGACAGGCCTGACCAATGGTACTCTGTGCTGCTGTGCATCCCCTCACCTGGGGTGGGGGTCTTTCAGCCTGAACCTGCATTAATGGCCAGGACACTGTGAGCTGGAGGCCTGTTCTGCCTGGTGACCACAAGGCTGAGCCACCCAGGGACCCTAAGACTGAAAGCCTTGGAATCCACTCTAAGGGAAGGAAACAAAAAAACGCTGGAGCAGAGATTGTGCCCTTTGCCCTCTTGTGGCTGTGGTCTCCCTCCTGGAGGGTCTCAAGCAGTGCTGGGCCTGCCCCTCCTCCTACCACCCACTCTTCCTCCTTCCTCCTGAGTGTGGAGGCAGCCAGGTGGCAAGCTCTGTGCTGCTCCTCCTAGGCCCTCCCCTTCTAGCCATTAGGCTGTGAGCTCAGTGAGGAGGCCCAGGTCACATGCCCTGTGTGCCCTGAAACTCCACTGACATTGATGCTCTGCTGCTTCTCAACAACATGCCTGGCAGTGGGGTTTTGCTTAAGGACAGGCCTTGCAAACCTGGGGTTTGGTGCTCTTGTGCCTGTCTGTGCAGTTTGAGAGTCTGGGGTCTGGGAGGAGAAGTGGCACTCACTGGATAGGATGGAGGCTTCTAGAGAAAGGTCCCCACAAGGTCGTGCCAACAGAAGTGGCCTTGCCTGAGGGAACACAGAGGAGGGAGTGTCCCCTTGCCCTATTCAGGTGTCACAGCTGTGTGAGTTGACATCAGCATAGAGACAGTCAGTCCTCTGATTGTCCTGCCTGCTGACTCACTCTGAGGTCACTGCCTCCAGTACCAACCCTAACTTCAGCTGAGAAGCACTTACAGAAGAGACCATGCTGCCCCTTTTGGTCGATAAATTCTGGACTGTTAGGTCCAAAGACATCTAGTTCCCCATCACCAAAAGGAACTGCTTCCCTTCTGTCAGGCAAAATGGGCAGGTAGCTGTGTCTGATGGCTATGAGCACAACAAACCTCGTGTAGGCTTCCTGACTACTTCAGTATAACAAATGTCTGTTTAAAAATCAGTGAGTTGTGATTTAAAAAAAAACATAGAGGAAGGATTACTAAGTATGGTTTCTGGGATCTCATTGAATGACTTACTTTGTGATTATCAAATTTTACCTTGGTGAAGGAATCTTTATTTTCCTTTATAGTTAGGGTTTCTTTCTTTATTCTCTTCTCTTCTCTTCTCTTCTCTTCTCTTTTCTTCTCTTCTCTTCTCTCTCTCTCTCTCCTTTCTCTTCCTTCCTTCCTTCCTTCCTTTTTTCCCAAGATAAGGTTCCTGTGTGTAAACTTGTATGTCCTAGACTCACGTTTTAGACCTGTCTGGCCTCGAACTTACCTAGATCTGCCTGCCTGTGCCTCCCTTAGTTCTGAGATCACAGGCTTGCACCATGACACCTGGCCCTAAAATCTCTTTTTGCTGTTACAGAAAAAAGGTGTCTTTTAGGCCCTTGATGAATTCCGCCTCTTTAGACAAAGTTTTACCCATTCTGAGAAATTGGACAGATGACTCACCTAATAGTTGAAGCGGCCGGGTGAGCGGCGACAACCATGAAGTCACAGGGGCGATCGTGATCTTAATCTGTCCGTGGGGCGACCCGTACTTCGACAACCACGTCTGGGCGCCACTGTCCCCATCCCGCGGGTTTAGTTATTCGGGTTCTCGAAGGGGGTCGTGGCCTGTAAATAAGAAATGGGCGGGAGAGAGACACGACTCTTGAAAGGTTGGTCTTATCAAGAGTCATTTACTGAAAGCAGGTGTATGATTTTTAAAGTGTGCTTCAGGAAGGGAGGGGGAAGGAGGGAGAGCAGTGAGAAAGTACAGAATCTTCTGGGGTAGGAACCCCTGGGACAATGTATGGGGCGGGGGGAGAAGACAGGTGGCCCCGCGGTCCTCTCCCAGAGACCACAGCATGTCAGCTGTTCATGTACCGTGACTCCTATGAAAGGCTACAAAGCCACGGTACGCTGAGTGTTCCTTTTCTCAGGGCCAAGTTCCCTCTCCTGGGGCCAAGCACGACGTTTGCGGTTTGTCCGTTGCCAGGCAAAATGTTTGATAAGTTCTTTCTGTATAGGCTGGCTGGAAAGGGTCAGCTGGAGTTCAACGCAACCAGGGTCTTCTCAGCTCAGCCAGGGTCTCTCGGCTCCTGACACTCAGGCACATTTATCCTGCCTGCTCTGTGCCACATGCCAGGCCGTGGCTTTGTCTCACCTTCACTAGCAAGTGACTCTCCTGAGAGGCTTGGTGTGGAGGAGGCTCTGGGGCCTAAGCCCAGGCTGCCAGGCTGCCAGTCACCCACCCTTTGTTCCCCCAGCCACCAGCATCTAAGTCACCTTTAAAAAAACCCTTGATGTGCTGAGGTGAGTTGATGGGTGGGGGCTCTCATTTTCTGAGAAGGGGAGGGGGCTGAGGGGGAAAAGAGGGTAGGAGGTTGGGACCCAGAGGAGAGGAGGGAGTGGGCTGCAGTAGGGATGTAAAGAAAATGAGTGAGTGAGTGAGTGAGTGAGTGAGTGAGTGAGTGAGTGAGTGAATAACCAAACAACAGCCCCCATTCAGGCAAGCTTCCTCCCCTGCTGTAGGTTCTGCTCACCTCCTGGAGCAAGTGCAGGGGGCCTTCAGAGCCACCCAGCCACTGCAGCTGTTCTTCCTATTTTTTTACTGTTTTCATGTATCTCTTCTTGTCTTTGGCCCATTGGTCTGTAAAACCCCTGCTGTGGTAGGAGCATTGGCTCAGAGGAACCAGTAGGAGCCATTTTTGGAGAATTTATAACTGTTTCACCAAAAACAAAAACAAAAACATAACACCAACACAAGAAATCCATTTTCCTTGTTCCATCTCGCATCATGAAGTAATTTAAGCACTGATGTCACTTTTTGTTCCTACACCTCTGTTTAAGTTCTTTTTTTAAAAATGTTTTCTCCTCCAGTCTGCTTTGGACTATGGAGTAACCAGAAAATTTGGGGGTGTTGCACTACAGTTAAATTAACTTCATCCTGTGGATCTAAGCAATTTTAAAGCAAATTTCCTAGTGCAAATTATCCCTCTCTTGCTTGCTCCTCCCTTGTCTAAGCTCTGCCCCAGCTGGGGGTAGGTGGTGCAGAAACTTAGTTGGCCCTCATAGGTGGTGTTCTGTCTGTGAATTTTACCTGCATGTGCTCATGCCTTTAAATTCACAGATACTTTGTCAGGGAAGCAAGGGCAGGCTTTTAGAATGAAAATAAAGAAACTTTTGAGGTGCGTTAATAATTTTATATAAGAACTAGAGTGCAGAAGCAAAGCATCTAATGCTGTAAATCTCCTCCTCAGAATTTAGCTGTCCCACGTTTACTGCTGACTCTTCTCTGCTGGGCACGACTTCTCAGGTATATATATATATATATATCAGTATACAGATATGGATAGCGGTATCACAGGAATGCCTGGTCTCTCTCCTGTACTCAGGTACACCCCTTCAGGTGGCAGTTTGACTGAACCTGCAGGTCACTCTTCAGTAACAAGATCCTGAGAGGGAGGTGCCAGTAGACGAGAAAGATAGAAAAACTGGAAATAGGGAAGATAAACCTGTGGGCAGAAGGACTTGTAAAAGCGATCTCTTATGCCAAACAAGCTTCTTAACAAGCACAGTATCGCTGGACATGGCGGTGAACACTTTTAATCCCAATGTTTGTAGGCAGAGGCAGGGGGATCTCTGAGTTCAAGCCAGCCTGATCTACAGAGCAAGTTTCAGCACATCCTGGGCTACAAAGTGAAACCCTGTCTTGAAGAAAAAAAAAAAAAAGGTACAGCATCTTATAGATTATTTACAGGGGTGAAATGGGATAAAATCAGCAAGAAGCTATGTTGGGAAAAGTGGAATTATCAGAACATGTAGCTAGGCTTGCACCTGGCCTTTAGCAGCTCTGCCAAGCATATTCATGGTTACTTTGGGGCCTCAGGGAAAAGTCCTCAAGGCCCAGGCTCCAAACAATTACTGGCTCCTCTAAGCATATTCTTGGTTTAAAGAAGGAGCCAAGCCTCTTCTCCAAATATAGTAGGGCGTCAGGGAAAGCCTCAGATGCTCAACCCAGCCCTCCACAGGAGAGAGCAATTCACAGAAGTTGTTCACTGATTATTTTCATATGGACCCTGCCTGACAGCAACCCACCCACACTCAATCAGGGAGGAAGGGAGAGAAGGAGAGAGAGAGAGAGAGAGAGAGAGAGAGAGAGAGAGAGAGAGAGAGAGAGAGAGAGAGAGAGAGAGAGAGAGAGAGAGAGAGAGAGAGAGAGACAGAGAGAGAGAGACAGAGACAGAGAGACAGAGAGAGACAGAGACAGAGACAGAGAGACAGAGAGAGAGAGAGACAGAGAGAGAACAAGGAGGAGGAGGAGGAGGAGAATAAATAAAACAAAATAGTTTTAGTTAAATCTTAAGGAGAATTTCTACTTACTTAGCTAGACATGACTGAAGCCATCCAAACCTAATAGGTATAAGTGAGGACACAGTTAACTAGCCTGCTACATTAGTAGAAAGAAAGGCTTGTTGGAGATCAAGCTGCAGAGGCACTCCCTCCTTCTCTCTCTCTCTCTCTCTCTCTCTCTCTCTCTCTCTCTCTCTCTCTCTCTCCTAGAAGAGAGCAGAATAAAACTGGTAGGTAAGGAAACACATTTATTTTTACGACGGTCCATAGGCTGGGTTCTTTGAACTGGTACAGGACATTTGGATTGACCCTGAACTACTGCCCTTGCCCAAGAAATTTGTCCTTTGGGGCAGCTTAAGGGAGGTTGCTGTTACTTTAAGGGAGTCTCCCTTTAAGCAGAAAACAGGCTTATGGCCTCCCTTTACCCAATAACAATCCTTCTCCTCACCCAGCCAAAGTCCTCCTGCTTAGGGCTGTGCACCATCACTGACATGTTGGGTGCTACTTTGAACACAGTAATAGGCACCACTCTGCATGTATTTATTGAGTAAGTCTAGGTGTGGGAGGTGCAGTGGAAGGAAGCCGCACTCCACCTCAGATGAGGGACAGCAGAGGCTGTGGTGTGTTCATTTGCCTCCAGCACCAGTCTGCAGAGGGAGATACAGATTTACATTGGGAAACCACAACCAGATAGAACAGGAGTGGTGCCCTGCCTCCCAGTATGTACCACAGTTTGACCTCTCTGAAGACCAGCACCCTGTTTCAAAGTGGTAGTGCAGAGAGGACGCCTCCCATGCTTAGTGGAAGAGGACATGAATCAGATTCTGTCCAGGAGGCTCACCACTTTTACTCATGACCCATACCTGGGTGCAAACTTCCTCCTTTATCCTGAGGCTTTTTAACTGTTGGCTCTGCCCTCCTCTTTGTTGCTGGGTTTCATCAGTGAGCTCCTGCATGGAAATAAATAAAGTGTAGGGCTTTGGATGCCTCTGAATTGTGGGGCTTTTCAGTTAAGCAGTCTGTGTCCTTCCCACGCAGAGAAACCACAATGAAATACCTGAGGCAGTTTGCAAGGACAGGAATCTCAGTTTCTTCCCATGCCTTTTTCTGCTCAGGAGACAATAACACATCCTGGCAGGCCAGTGTGACAGGCCCAAGAGCTTAAAGCACAGAACAGGGTAGAAAAGAGGGAGACATTCTGCCCTGAGCCACCACAGTCTGTCAGAGGCATGCCTTAATAATGCAGACCCCTGCCACAATGGACCACTGGAGGATACTCAACAACCAAACTATGGCAGTAGCCTATTAACTCTGGTGACCACTCAGGTACAGGGACAGAGCCCTTGAGTGGGAAGGGACTGGTGGGGAAGAGATTGTGAAAGTCAGCGTTTTTGAAGTGCCTTTATTCATTTGGGTTGATGTAGCCACTGTAGCTGTTATAGAATCCTTCCCATTTTAAGGAGTATCTGAGCTGCTGGTGATGTCACATGCCATGAATCCCAGAGCTCAGGCGGCAGAGGCAGGGAGATCTATGTGCCTTTGAGGCCAGCCTGGTTTACAGATTGAGTTCTAGGACAGGCAAGGCTACACAGAGAAATCTTGTCTCAAAGAAACAAAAACAAATCCACAAAAGATTGTAAAAAGAATGTTTCTGAATGGACCAAGGGATTGGGAGTGTAAACCCTGAGCAGAACTTAGAGCTGACTTCAGTCTACTCCAGGAGGGTCACCATGGGAAGCTAGCCTCCCTCAGCCTGCTGGGGCTGTTTACCCAAGGTTGGACATGATGTTTAATTACTACATCTCTAAGCACCTGCACAAGTCCTTGCGGAGATTGGGGCTACTAAGGTTTCCTCAAAAGGGGAAAGGGGAGCTTTGAGGCCATGAGAACACATGGACTTGGCAGGCATCATGGGATGCTCAAGGGGACCTTGGTTGGTAATCTCCTCCTCTTTTCACTTAATGAAACAGTTGCCTAGGGTAAGAATGTTTGGAAGAGCATATGGGCCTCTATATAGCCTGAAGGAAGCCCTCAGTGGTATACATTTGTGACTGTGACTCCTACTTTGGGTGACTCTCTATGTTATAACCTCTTATGAAGCTGAGTGGAATGCTTCCATAGTATGCCTGCTTATAAGCTGAGCACAGAATCCCCCAAAGGAATAGCTGCTTTGGAGTTATCCACAGTCCTGTGGTGACCTCACTAATGTCACTGATTCGACAAGCCAAAGTAAATGGAATTTCTCTTTGTTATGTGTCTTCTGTGTTTGGGGTGGACAATCCCTTCTGCCCAGCTCCTCGTTGAAAGACACCTGGCACATGAGACCTAAAAGAAACTGACAGAGTAAAAGAGATGGGTTGCAGTGCAGTATCTGCTGGGGGAATGTAGGCACGGAATCTTCATCTATGAGGCCTGCAATGTGACGTCCCCTAGCTCTGGTGATAGTTTTATGGTGCCTGCTACAGATAATGAAGCCTGCACGTTTGGCTCAGCAGTTGGCTCATAGGAATCTTGCCTGACTAAGGAAGAATTGCAACGGGAAGTGGACATGCGGAAGGTGTTTTAGGCCTGGTTGTCCTAGAACTCACTCTGTAGACCAGGCCAGCCTTGGCCTCACAAAGTTCTACCTGCTTTGGCATCCCCTGAGTGAGTACTGGCAGTAAAGGCAATGACACCTTTTTTGTGTAACAGTAAAAAAGGATTTTAGGGCCAGGTGTTATGGTGCAAGCCTATGATGTCAGAACTAAGGGAGGCACAGGCAGGCAGATCTAGGTGAGTTCGAGGCCATCCAGGTCTAAAACGTGAGTCTAGGACATACAAGTTTACACACAGGAACCTTATCTTGGGAAAAAAGAAAGGGAGGAAGGAAGAAAAGGAAGAGAGAGAGAGAGAGAGAGAGAGAGAGAGAGAGAGAGAGAGAGAGAAGAGAAGAGAAGAGAAAGAAAAAACCCTATCTATAAAGGAAAATAAATATTGCTTTACCCAGGTAAAATTTGATAATCACAAAGTAAGTCATTCAATGAGATCCCAGCAACCATGCTTAGTAATCCTTCCTATATGTTTTTTTTTTCCCCCGCAACTCACTGATTTTCAAACAGACAGTTGTTATACCAAAGTAGTCACGAAGCCAGCACTAGGTTTGTTGTGCTCATAGGCATCAGACACAGCTATCTGCCCATTTTGCCTGACAGAAGGGAAGCGGTTCCTTTTGGTGAAGGGGAACTAGATGTCTTTGGACCTAACAGTCCAGAATTTATTGACCAAAAGGGGCAGCATGGTCTCTTCTGTAGGAGCTTCTCAGCTGAAGTTAGGGTTGGTACTGGAGACAGTGACCTCAGAGTGAGTCAGCAGGCAGGAGAATCAGAGGGCTGACTCTCTCTATGCTGATGTCAACTAACACAGTGGTGACACCTGAATAGGGCAAGGGGACACTCCCTCTGTGTTCCAGCAGGCATGGCCACTTCTGTTGGTAAGACCTTGTGGGGACCTTTCTCTAGAAGCATCCATCATATGCAGTGAGTGCCACTTCCCCTCCAAGACCCCAGACTCTCAAACTGCACAGACAGGCACAAAAGCACCAAACCCCAGGTTTGCATGGCCTGTCCTTAAGCAAAACCCCACTGCTGGGCATGTTGTTGAGAAGCAGCAGAGCATCAATGTCAGTAGAGTTTCAGGGCACACAGGGCATGTGACCTGGGCCTCCTCACTGAGCTCACAGCCTAATGGCAAGAAGGGGAGGGCCCAGGAGGAGCAGCACAGAGCTTGCCACCTGCCTGCCTCTACACTCAGGAGGAAGGAGAAAGAGTGGGTGGCAGGAGGTGGGGCAGGCCCAGCACTGCTTGAGACCCTCCAGGAGGGAGACCACAGCCACAGGAGGGCAAAGGGCACAAACTCTACTCCAGAGTTTCCTTGTTTCCTTCCCTTAGAGTGGATTCCAAGGCTTTCAGTCTTAGGGTCCCTGGGTGGCTCAGCCTTGTGGTCACCAGGCAGCACAGGCCTGCAGTTCACAGTGTCCTGGCCATGCATCCAGGGTCAGGCTGAAAGACCCCCACCCCAGGTGAGGGGATGCACAGCACCACAGAGTACCATTGGTCAGGCCTGTCCCAGCTGCTCCTGTAAAACTGTTGAGGGAGGTTTACAAACATCCACTCAGGTGCCTTTGCCCAGCCCCTGACACATACTTTCTTTTCTTTTTCTTTTTTCTTTCATCCTTTTATTTTTTTCTTTCTTTTTTTTTCTGAGACAGGGTTTCTCTGTGTAGCCTTGTCTGTCCTGTCTTGCTTTGTAGACCAGGCTGGCCTGGAACCCTCAGTTCTCAGCCTTCCTCTGTCTCCTGAATGGTGGGATTAAAGGCTTGGTCTTCTGCAGACATGTAGTCTGTGAGATCAGTGCCACAGGCTGCTCTAACCATTAGGGACACTATTGGATGAGGCTCATCCTGAGGACCTCTAAAGAGGGCAGGGGCAAGGCTCCATAACAGGTGGCCCAGAAAGAAGTCAAAAAGATGTGTCAGGGGATGGGCCAGGGGTGAATGGAGAAGGAGTCTATGAGAAACCTTGGAAGTAAGGATAAGGTGCCCTGCAGCAGGAGGCCAGGTACTGGTCTTGTGGGTGGGGCTGTGACTGCTGAGGTCATAGTGGTGGGCGGGGCTTGTATGCCTGGGTGGAAGGGTGGTTGGATCTGGACCTAGTAAGAGCTAGAGAAGGAAACTGTGCACTGTGGAATCCCTTGGGAACAGGTGCTGGCAGTGGGGGGGGAGGGGCGGTATTCTGAAAGGCTTAGAGCTGAGAGAGGGAGGTAGAGAGCCTCAGGCAGGGGTGTGAGGGCCAAACTAGATGTGAGGGGCCCCACCTGATTACTAGGGAAGCAGGAAGTGGTGAGGTGTTGAGGGCTTAGCTATGGATCCTGCAGAGTGGAGGTAAGGGGCTGCCAGGGTGGGAGGCTAGGTGATCACTTACAAAATTGGGCTGGGCTCTGGATGTTGATCTGAGAGGAGGCAGGGTCACCCTAAGAGCAGGACAGGGCTGTGTAGGTGTATACTAGTTTGGGGTTGTGAGAGCTGACTGAAGAGTGGTGGGCTGAGCTCTCTTGCTGATGCAGGGCTTGAGTGAGGTCTGGCCTTTCTCTGAGTGCTGGATTGTGTCTGTATAACTTTTGATCCCTACTTAATGTTACCCAGAACTGCTGAAGGAGAAGGGGGCCCAGGGCTGTTTCTGCTGTGGCAGTTGTGGGCTGGGCTGTGTGAGTGGTGAGATAAGTGAACAGGGAATGCAGAGCACCAGGCCAAGGCTATGATGTGAGTGGTCACTTTCTGAGGAGGGGGCAGAAGGCTGAAACCTCACTTGACCTTCATTTGGCAGAGAACACCTGTAGCAGTGGGGCACTGTGACCTGCTGAGGTAGTGTAGGGGGTGGGGACTGTGGTTGCAAAGGTCAGGGAAGGGCAGTGGGTTTCAACCTTCCTAATGCTGTGACTCTTTAACACAGTCCCTCATGTATTTCCTTGCTATTTCACAACTGGAATTTTGCCACTGTTACAAATGGAACCATAACATACATGTCTGGTGTGGGGGCCGCGACCTATAGGTTGAGAATCCTGTCTGTTAGTGGATGGGTGGGTGAAGTATTGTACAAACTCAAGGAGAAGCTGTGAGTGCTGAGATAAGGGGCTGTGGACGTGTGTGTGTGGGGCCGGGAAAGAAGCTGTCTCTGCTGGGGTAGCTTGTGCTGGAGGTGTTGTGAGTGGGGCTGTGATGACTTAGGTAGTAGTGGTAGGTGGGGCTTGATGCTAAGGTGCAGCTGAGGCTGATGATGTAGGCATAGTGGGCAGAGTTACAAGCCAAGGTAGGAGCTTTGAGCAGTGACAGGTCTGCCTCCTGTCTTACCAGTTGATGGACAAGATGAGGGCTGGGTGAAGTGAAAAGTGTTGGCAAAACTACTGAATGCAGTGGAGAAGAGGGAGCCTGTTTGTGTGTGCTGCAGCAACTCTTGTGGGTGGGGCTGTGAGTGCTTTCCTAGGTGGGCTGCATTTGGACTGGATATTCCCAAGAAGGGCCAATCATCTTACCTATCTCCTTTTTGGAAGGAATATTAAGTGCTCACGTGTCCTGCTCTGGTTATCTTAAGTAGACATATTTGGAGTTATTAACAATGTTATGCCCAAATTTTGAGAGACTCTCCAAACACAGCACCGAAGGGCCGAGTCCAAATGCAATGGCAAGGATTTCTTTATATTGCAGGTTCGAACCCAGGACACACCTCCGATGTGCTGACACAGCAGGTACAGGGAAGTGGCCTGGAGTCTCCATTGAGAGGGTTGTTTTTATAGGTTTTAGACAAAGAAATGGGTTCTACAGTATAAGATTGGATGACACCTGGGCAGAAAAGCTGCAAGCAGAGAGTTACAAGACTTAGACTTGGATAATAGGTGTAGGGCAAGTTGGCCTATAGAAAAGATTGGCTGAAGCAGTCATGGGGGCATTAGGAACTTTGGCCTGGCCTCTCCTAATTGGTTGTTGCTATGTGCCAGACCACCTGCTGCTCAGCTTGACCAGCAGAGCATGTATTTGGACTTTCCCAAGGTGAGCTGATTGTGTTGCCAGGGAATGTTTTTTCTGTTTAGGCTAGTTTGTGCTTAGTCTGGAATCTGGGTTCAGCCCTTGGCTAGGTTTAACACAAAATGGAGTTTATTTTGCAAAATGGAGTTTTTTTTTTTTTTTTTTCAAAAGGGAGCTTGTTTGGTCCTTACAAACAAGATAGTTTAGACTGAGGGTTTTATTTTACATTTTAACCCATTTGTGTGTGTCTGTAGATGTAGGCAGATACCCTGAAAAACTTATTCAGTGTTTGTCATATGAGCCATTCAGTTGTAGAATAATAGAATTATCCATATCCTAGATGGCATTAAACAGGAAACTCTAAAAACCCAACATCTACAGGAACTCAGAAAATGCTAACATCAGGTTGTTTCAGTTTTCTTTAGGGGTTTTTAAACGATATTCAATAAGACTACAAATCCTGGGTCAGAGACTCTGAGTTCAATTTCCAGCAACTAACCATGTGGTTCACAAGCATCTATAGTGAGATCTGGTGCCCTCTTCTGGCGTGCAGGGGCACATGACGTCTAAATAACAAATACATCTTTTAAAATTTTTTTCTTTAAGATCCTAACCTACAGCTTATATATTAGCCCTCTGATGTCACATAATGTCTTTCCTTGGGCTGTTTAGCTTTGTTTTCTATATGTGTCCTAGTGTCAGATGGTCTCCTGACCCAGGACAGGCATGCTGGAGGATATTTTAAAACAAGCATGCTTGGGTTGGGAGACGGGGTGTCTAATCCAATTCCAGAGCCAGCTCTTTAATAGAGGAGTACAGCATGAAGCAATAGAATGTCAACCAAAATTAATGAAAAGAGATGGGGAAGAATACGCCATTCTCACCAAAGGAAAAGCCTACCCAGAGGGCATTCCAATTCAGAACATCTTTGAACAATGTACAAGAGCACACAGATTTATTTAAAAAAAAAAAAAACGAAAACAAAACCAGAACAAAGTTGCTACTAAAGCTAAAAGCATAGAACAGTGCAGACACCTCAAGTGTGGGAGAATTCAGTGCCCCATTCTAACCAATGGACAGATCACTGAGGCAGAAACAAAATAGACAAATAATGAAACCAACAGATGGAATGAATCCAATGGACCCAATGGTTATCTACAGAACTTTTCACCCAAGCACAAAGGAATATTCTCTCTTCGTTGCGCCAGGTGGAACCTTCTCGAAAATTGGCAGTTTATAATCGGTCACAAAGCAAACCGTAAGTTTGCTCAGAGTCTTTGTGTTATTGTCTTGAGGGTTTCTCAGAGCCTTTGCATAAACCCAGTGCTCTGACCTGTCTGGCAACCCAGGAAGTCTCATATGCCTGAGGTGATGGCTCTTTCCAGATAGCCCCTAGATCACATAGGAACTTTGGGTGTGTGGAAGTTGACTCGCAAAAGATGCCTTTTCTTATTTTGAGACAGAGTTTCTCAGTTTTCCGCCTGGTTGTCCTGGAACTCACTCTGTAGACCTGGTAGGCCTAGATAAAGAACACTAGCAAGATTTTGGCGTTATGGATGCGAGGTAGCTTGATAGAAGTTATTGGAAGCAGATGGCATGGGATTGAGGCAGGGATCCCATGCCTGCCCCACCATGGGAGGTAGTTTAGAGGATTGATATCTGCCCTGCCCCACATTAACTAAGGCCATTTTAAAATATAACACGTGTCTGTGTCTTGATTGATTGCCAGCAGGATCTATAGGCAATAAAGATAATTTAAAAAACAATACTGTTATACCCATAGTCTGTTTCCTGTGGAGCTCAAAGGGGAAGATGCTGTAGATGGCCTCTCTTAGGCATCTTGAGTTAGGATGAGCAAGGTATCTCTTGGTGGTGATGACTAGTACCTGGGATTTGAATAATATCAGCAGTTGGGGCCATCTTTGTAGGGTAAAAGGGATTCAAAGTTTGGACCTTCCCCCAAGGACTGTGGCTATCTGAAGCTAAGAAAAATGAGGTGGCACAGTTTGGCTATGTCCCGGTGTCCACCCTGCAAGGCACTAAGGGTCTTTCTTACTTAAAGGACCTCAGGAAGAAAGGTGGGGTGGGCGAGTCTTGGGCCAGTCTCATTCTGGTGGAAAGGGAAGACCTAAAGAAGAAGAGGTAAGATGAACGCACATCAGGTGTCTTGAGGAAACCCTATTTTTGATAGGCTTAGCTGGGTCATGTGCATGTCATGCAAGATCCGTCCCTCCATCTCCCCCCACCCCCCATGGTCGACAGATGACAGCACCAGCTCACTTCTCCTGAGAGGGTTTAGGATCTCGTGGAGGGGAGGAACTTGACCTGAGCTGGAGACATCTGTGAGGCTTGTGAGTTCCCAGTCTGGATACATCCAGGTGAGAAGTCCAGGGACTATTTAAGGAAACTCCAGGCAAGCACACAGGCAGGCACTCACAAAAGCCTTCCCAGGACTGCTATTACACAAACAGCCTTGGGCAGGGCTCTCAGTCTGAGCCCTCTGGCCTCTTTCCTAGATGAAGTTGAGCAAAATGACCCAGCTCATCTGAGGAAAGATCAGTGTGTCAAGATTCAAACTGAGAACTGACAGAGTTTCAATGTCCAAACACAGGATTCCAGGACCCTCCCTGCCCTCCTGCACCCAGACTGCTTCTGTGCCCCTTAGCTGGTCAGATAGGCCTTATCATGCCTGGTCTCCCCTTTAGGCCTATTTCTTAAGCTTTGTCCTGGTGACCCTGAAATCCAATTTTAGTTCTTCTGGTCTCTCATTCCCTCCCATTGACAGGTCCACATAAGACCTAATCACGGGTATCCTTGAAACTTATTCGCTGAGTTGGCCTGGTGTAGGGCCAGGTATTCCTCTGACTTGGCCTGTTGTAGGACCAGGTACTGTGCTCCCATGACCATTATCTGGATGGCACCCACTTTTTGCTCGATATGAGGTGGGCACAAAGCACGATTGGTTTAAACAGCACAAAGAGCTTTTTTTCCTTGTGGCCATTTGTCCCTCCTGCCAGAGAGTTGCCCTTGACTTAGCATTTCAGCCTATAAAGTGGGACAGTGGACAATGTCATTCTCTTTTGTCATTTTTTTTCTTGGTGACATTAGGGATGCTGTTATTGGGGCCTAGAAAGACTGAAAAGCTAGTCAAAGGCTAGGTAATGGGGCACTTACGAAAAGCATCTGTTTAGCTGATCCAGTTGAAGAGACAGGGAGTAGTCACATCTGGGAGACTGGTTTACATCAACTTCCAGCAGGTCCAGTTCTCAGCAGCTCTGGATGGAGTCTCTTAGCCAGGTAAAAACCTGCTGAGACAAATACAGACTAGGGACAAAAGTTAAAGTTGTGTCTATAAGACAGCTGGGGTAGGCTTATGCCTTTAGACCCAGTAAAAGCATGGACATTCTTTTCTCAGTCCAGAAGACTTGGTATACAGATTGGACAGACTTGTTTCTAGCATGATGAGAGGCGCCCTCAGGTCTATATTCAGAATGCCACCAAAGGGAAATTAAAATCTTGGGCTTGGGACTGATTAGTAAGGTGTCAGTGCTCCAGCTTATCAGAACTTTCATCCCTGATCTCTCCAAGGCCTTTATCATGAAGTGGTGTTAGATTTTGTCACATGGTTTTTAGCATCTAATGAGATGATCATGTTTGGTTTTTCCTTCCATTTGTTTATATGATGGATTACGTTGATGGATTTTTATATGTTGCATCACCTCTGCATTCCTGGGATGGAGCCTACTCGGTCATGGCAAATGATATCTTTGATGTGTTCTTGGATTCGGTTTGGGAGTATATTTTTCATCAGTGTTCATAAGGGAAATTGGCCTGAAATTGTTTTTCTTTGATGGGTCTTTGTGTGTTTTAGGTACCAGAATGACTGTGGCCCCATAGAGTGAGTTTGGCAATGTTCCTTCTGTGTCTATTTTGTGCAGTAGTTTGAAGAGTATTGGTATTAGCTCTTCTTTGAAAGCCTGGTAGAATTCTGAGCTAAAATCACCTGGCCCTGAGGCATCCCTCCCCCACTTCCCCACCCCCCCCCCCCCGGTTGGGAGACATTCAATGACTACTTCCTTTCTTCAAGGGTAATAGAGGTATTTAACTTGTTTTCCAGATCTTGATTTAGATTGGTAAATGGAATCAACCAAAAAATTTTTCCATTTCATTTAGATTTTCCAACTTTGTAGACTATGGTTTTTTGAAGTAAGACCTAATATTTCTTTGGGTTTTTTCCCCCAAGTGTGTGTTGTTATGTTCTGTTTTTCCTTTCTGATTTTGTTGATTTGGATATTTTCTCTATGCCTTTTAATTAATTTGGGTAAGTGTATCTTTTGTCTATCTTGTTGACTTCTTAAAGGACCGCTCCTTGATTCTGTTTATTCTTCTGTTTCTAATTTGTTGACTTCACCTTTAGCTTGATTATGTGGAGCCATCTACTCCTCCTGGGTATGTCAGCCACTTTTGCTGTGAAAGCTTCCATGGGAGCTTTTAAGTGGCTAGTATGGAATCTCCCCAATTTCTGCATGAAGGCGCTTAGTGCTACGAACTTTCCTCTTAGTACTGCTTTCATTGTGTCTTATAAGCTTGGGTATGTCGTGCCTTCATTTTTATTGAATTTTAGAAAGTCTTTAATTTCTTTTTCATTTCTTCCCTGGCCCAGTTGTCACTGAGTAGGGAGTTGCTCATTTTCCATGATTGTGTAGGGTTTTTGTTATTTCTGTTGTTGAGATCCATTTTAACCCATGGTGATCTGAGAAAGCACAATGGGTAAATAAAATTTTTTGTATATGTTACAGTTTACTTTGTGGCCGACTATATACTGCCAATTTTCTAGAAGGTTCCATGTGGCGCAAAGAAGAGAGATTATTCTTTTTTCATTGAGTGAAAAGTTCTGTAGATAACCATTGGGTCCATTGGATTCATTCCATCTGTTGGTTTCATTATTTCTGTATTTTGTTTCTGCCTCAGTGATCTATCCATTAGTTAGAGTGGGGCACTGAATTTTCCCACAATTGAGGTGGCTGCATCGTTCAATGCTTTTAGCTTTAATAGCAAGTTTGTTCTGGGTTTGTTTTCATTTTTGGTTTTTTTGTTTTTTGGTTTTTGTTTTTTGTTTGTTTGTTTGTTTTTTAATAAATCTGGGTGCCCTTGTATATTGTTCAAAGATGTTCTGAATTGGAATGCCCTCTTGGTGGGCTTTTCCTTTGATGAGAATGGCGTATTCTTCCCCATCTCTTTTCATTAATTTTGGTTGAAATTCTATTGCTTCATGCTGTACTACTCTATTAAAGAGCTAGCTCAGGAGTTGGATTACACACCCTGTCTCCCAATCAAAGCATGCTTGTTTTCAAATTTTCTACAACATACCTGTCCTGGGTCAGGAGACCATCTGACACTAGGACAAAGATAGTAAACAAAGCGAAAGAGCCCAAGGGAAGACACTAGGTGACTTCAAAGGACTGAAATATAAGCGGTATGTTAGGATCTTACAGAAAAAAATTTTCAAGATGTATTTATTATTTACACAGCATGTGTTCCTGCACGCCAGAAGAGGGCACCAGATCTCACTATAGATGCTTGTGAACCACATGGTTAGTTGCTGGAAATTCAACTCAGAGTCTCTGAGCCAGGATTTGTAGTCTTATTGAATATCATTAAAAATCCCTAAAGAAAACTGAAACAATCTGCTGTTAGCATTTTCTGAGTTCCTGTAGATGTTGGGTTTTTAGAGTTTCCTGTTTAATGCCATCTAGGATATGGATAATTCTATTATTCTACAACTGAATGGCTCATATGACAAACACTGAATAAGCTTTTCAGGGTATCTGCCTACACCTGCAGACACACACAAACGGGTTAAAATATAAAGTAAAACCCTCAGTCTCAACTATCCTGTTTGTAAGGACCAAACAAACTCCCTTTTGAAAAAGAAACTCCATTTTGCAAAGGAAACTCCATTTTGTGACAAACCTAGCCAAGAGCTGAACCCAGATTCCAGACTAAGCACAAAATAGCCTGAACAGAAAAAATATTCTGTGGCAACACAATCTGCTCACTTCGGGAAAATCCAAATATACTCTCTGCTGGTCAACCGTGGGTGGCGACCCCCACACCAGCTATGTATGTTGTAGTTCCATTTGTAAAAGTGGCAAAATTCCACTTGTGAAATAGCAACCAAGTACATGAGGGACTGTGTTAAAGTGTCACAGCATTAGGAAGGTTGAAACCCACTGCCCTTCCCTGACCTTTGCAACCACAGCCCCCACCCACTACTAGACCTCAGCAGGTCACAGTGCCCCACTGCTACAGGTGTTCTCTGCCAAATGAAGGTCAAGTGAGGATTCAGCCTTCTGCCCCCTCCTCAGAAAGTGACCACTCACATCATAGCCTTGGCCTGGTGCTCTGCATTCCCTGCTCACTTATCTCACCATTCACACAGCCCAGCCCTCAACAACTGCCACAGCAGAGACAGCCCTGGACACACTTCTCCTTCAGCGGTTCTGGGCAACATTAAGTAGGGACCAAAACAGATACTGACATAATCCAGCACTGAGCTAAAGGCCAGACCTCAATCAAGCCCTGCATCAGCAAGAGAGCTCAGCCCACCACTCTTCAGTCAGCTCTCACAACCCCACACTAGTATACACCTACACAGCCCTGTCCTGCTCTTAGGGTGACCCTGCCTCCCCTCAGGTCAACATCCAGAGCCCAGCCCAATTATGTAAGTGATCACCTAGCCTCCCAGCCTGGCAGCCCCTTACCCCCACTCTGCAGGATCCATAGCCATGCCCCCAACACCTCACCACTTCCTGCTTCCCTAGTAATTAGGTGGGGTCCCCCTATGCACATGCAGGTTGGCCCTCACACCCCTGCCTGAGTCTGTCTACCTCCCTGCCTCAGCTGTTAGCACTCCAGAACACCGCCCCTCCCCCACTGCTGGTCCCCCAGCTATTACCTGTTCCCAAGGGCACAAAGTGTCCTGCTCTAACTCTTACTAGGTCCAGATCCACCCACCCTTCACCCTAGCATACAAGCCCCGCCCACCATTATTGACCTCAGCAGTCACAGCCCCACCCACAAGACCAGCACCAGTCCTGATGCAGGGCACCCTATCCTACTTCCAAGTTTTCTCATAGACTCCTTCTCCATTCAGCCCTGGCCCATCCCCTGACACTCCTTTTTGACTTCTTTCTGGGCCAGGTGTTATGGAGCCTTGCCCCTGCCCTCTTTAGAGGTCCTCAGGATGAGCCTGATGCAATGGTGTCCCCAATGGTTAGAGCAGCCTGCTGCAGTGATCTCACAGACTGCCGTCTGCAGAAGACCAAACCTTTAGTCCCAGTACTTGGGAGGCAGAGGCAGGCTGAGAACTGTGAGTTCTAGGCCAACCTGGTCTACAAAGGAAGTCCAGTACAGCCAAGGATACATAGAGAGACCCTGTCTGGGAAAAGAAAGAAAGAAAAAAGAAAAAGAAAAGAAAAGATGTGTCAGGGGCTGGGCAAAGGCACCTGAGTGGATGGTTGTAAACATCCCTCAACAGTTTTACAGAAGCAGCTGGGGCAGGCCTGACGATTGGTACTCTGTGGGGCTGTGCATCCCCTCACCTGGGGTGGGCGTCTTTTGGCCTGACCCTGGATGCATGGCCAGGACACTGTGAGGTGGAGGTCTGTGCTGCCTGGTGACCAAATACCTGAGCCCACCCAGGGAACCTAAGACTGAAAGCCTTGGAATCCACTCTAAGGGAAGGAAATAAGGAAACTCTGGAGCAGAGTTTGTGCCCTTTGCCCTCCTGTGGCTGTGGTCTCCCTCCTGGAGGGTCTCAAGCAGTGCTGGGCCTGCCCCTTCTCCTGCCACCCACTCTTCCTCCTTCCTCCTGAGTGTGGAGGCAGCCAGGTGGCAAGCTCTGTGCTGCTCTTCCTGGGCCCTCCCCTTCTTGCCATTAGGCTGTGAGCTCAGTGAGGAGGCCCAAGTCACACGCCCTGTGTGCCCTGAAACTCCACTGACATTGATGCTCTGCTGCTTCTCAACAACATGCCCAGCAGTGGGGTTTTGCTTAAGGATAGGCCATGCAAACCTGGGGTTTGGTGCTCTTGTGCCTGTCTGTGCAGTTTGAGAGTCTGGGGTCAGGGAGGGGAAGTGACACTCACTGGATAGGATGGAGGCTTCTAGAGAAAGGCCCCCACAAGGTCTTGCCAATAGAAGTGGCCTTGTCTGAGGGAACACAGAGGAGGGAGTGTCCCCTTGCCCTATTCATGTGTCACCACTGTGTGAGTTGACATCAGCCTAGACACAGCCATGACACCTGGCCCTAAAATCTCTTTTTACTGTTACACAAAAAAGGTGTCATTGCTTTTAATGCCAGCACTCACTCAGGGGACGCCAAAGCAGGTGGAACTTTGTGAGGCCAAGGCTGGCCTGGTCTACAGAGTGAGTTCTAGGACAACCAAGCCTAAAACTGAGAAACTCTGTTTCGAAATAAGAAAAGGCATCTTTTGCGAGTCAATTTCCATACACCCAAAGTTCCTATGTGATCTAGGGGCTATCTGGAAAGAGCCATCACCTCAGGCATATGAGACTTCTTGGGTTGCCAGACAGGTCAGAGCACTGGGTTTATGCAAAGGCTCAGAGAAACCTTCAAGACAATATCACAAAGACTCTGAGATAATGATCACTGACCAAAGGCAGCCTCACAGCTTAGCTGCTGTCATTCCAGATTCAGGCCAGATATAATGGGTCTGCTAAAATTCTGCTGTGCACTAGCCCTTTTGTTCTGACTCCAATTCCTAGAAGGTAGGTCCCTAGGAGCCCTGACTCAGTGACACATGGCCAGAAATGTACAGCCTCACCCCATCTAATTGTTGTGATGTGACTAAGTGCATTCTGGCTCCTCTTAGCTGTCCAGAAGAGCGAGGAGGGCAGGTCTCACAGGGAACAGAAATGAGTGCTCCAAGCTGGTCTGGCTTTTGGCTGCTAAGCAGGGCAATGAGAGTTTCTGTCTCTGTGGGTCAAGGCCACAGGAAGCAGCATGCATCTAGGTAGATAATAAATTTACTCACATGTCCTCTCTTCCCTGGAAAACTCTGAAGTAGAATCCATGGGTTGATTTCCACCAGGAAGGACGAGAGGGAGGGGAAGGGGCTCGTTCCCACAACAAGAACCGCAGTATATGTTTATTCCAGTATCTTCATCCATGGTTTTGCTGAGGGTACTAGGGTTATTTTCTGAGGTGCCTGGAGCATGGACCATGCCTCCATGTTAAGGCCAGTCTGGAGGCCCTCCCCCACACTTCACAACACACATTCTGGTTGTTGGGAAACTAACCGCCATTTTCTGATGTTCCTGGAAGAGAGATGGGCTCCCCATGCTTACTGAGGGGAGGTGAGTACTTTAGGAGAGGTGGTCCCCTAATGAGGCAGCTGATAGCCCTGGTCAGCCAAGAACCAAGTGGGGCCCGCAATGATAAACAAGAACCACATGGACAAACAGGCCCCATATGCTCCTTGACTAGGGCCTTTGCAAAGGCGCCACATTGAGGCTTTCCCCCAGGGGAAAGAGGACTGCTTAAATGGCAGGATAAAACTAGGTCCCTAGAGGGGGCTGTGGAAGGTTGGCTGCGCTTAGGGTGACCCCAGGAGCATAGTTCAGTGACTGTGGTGTGTGCTGCCCCAGAGTGGGACTTCTTGTGGGAATGAGCCCCTCCCCCTCCCTCTAGTCCTTCCTGGTGGAAATCAGCCCATGGGATCTACTTCAGAGTTTTCTAGAGAGCAGAGGTCACATGAATTTCCTGGTCAATGTGCAAGTCAGGGCCTCAGGGCCAAAGCACAGGCCTAAAGGGTCAAGTAAGTGTATATCTTGTTCTGGGTCCTAAAGCAAAGTTCACAGTGACTGTGGTCATCAGCCCCCTCAAACCTCTGCATCTCCATCTACATCCATGGAGATATCAGAAAGCAGGACCTGGGGCATCAGGAGCCAATTTATGAGGTTCCTGAAGGGAAGGAGCCTGGTAGTTTATTCAGCATTCCGGGGACTAGGGCTGGGGATCAGAGCTATTTTGTGACACAAGTATTCCAGCATCTGGGGACTTGTTGGGGAAGCCATTTTGTTCCATGCCCAAAAGTGAGAGGGTGAGGGAAACAGGCAGATGGGTTTTTTTTGGCACCCAGGGACATGGGCAAGGGCTCAGAACCATTTTGTGATGCAAGAATTTCAGCGTCCAGGGACTTGAAGGAGGTGCCATTTTGTGCCATGTCCAACAGGCAGACTATGTTGCTGCCCTTTCTGAGTCACAGTGGGCAGTTTATAGCTGGAAAAGGCCCTTTTCCAGATCTAGACCTTTTAAGAGAATGCAGTATTGACACTGGTTAGTGTATGTCTAAGGGCCTCATGAGAGTTGGCATGAATGCCTTGCCTGGGGCCAGTCTCAGAGGTCTCAAAGGCTGCATGAGAGGGAGCATAGGGGGTGGGGAGGCCAAGCACCAGCCAGAGGGGCCCACAATGTTTCAGCTCTTCCCCTGTGTGATCACTGCAACAAACAGGGTCCCCTTAGCCAGAATCAGCCTTCACCTGCCACTCCCTGTGGACACAAACAAAAAAGGGCTGATTTTTGGAGGTGGGGTTACTCCCTACAGTGTCTTAGCGCTCATTGTGTGTGTGGGACCCAAGAGCACAGCAGAAGCCACACTCCACCTCGCAGGAACCTCTGGACTCGAGAGACAAGATTCATACCACACTCTCACCTGGTTCTCAGGCATGGGGCCAGTTTTGGGTTTCAGAAGCAGGCAGGGCCCCAAGACAGACCCCAGACAGACAGGTAGACAGGGAAATTGAAGCTACACTGTATTCTTTTGAGACTCTAAGAAAGCAGCCTAGGCTGACTTGAGGTATTTTCCCTGCTCTGTCTTCCATGTCTGTGTTTTAGGACTTGAGAGTGTGAGAGCTGTGTTGTTAGCTTCCTGCTGCTTAGAGGTTGCCTGAGGGCCATCTGACAGGGAAGATCTCCTTCTCTGCCATTTCCCATGCAAAAAAATTTCCTGGAGGGAAAGGCAGGCTCTCAGAGGCAAGGTGAAAACGCGAGCTGAATTGTGGACACAGTTTTCACACACACACACACACACACACACACACACACACACTCACCTCAGACAGCAGGCACTCACCGTAACACAGAAGAGACCGACACATATAGGGAGAGATACACACAACAGAATCACAAGACAGCTTTCAGGCAGGCACATGTTCAGACTCATACAATCAAGAGACCGGGGACCTTAGACACAGGGAGCATGAAGTAATGAATTCAAATCTGGGCTCATCCTTGGAGTTGGAGCTCAGTAAGAACAAGGAAGGGTGAGTTTATTTAGCAGTAGTAAGTCTCAGAGGCTGAAAACATCCTAGGCCTGGGTTAGAGTGTACAGAGGTAAGGAGCTTCCAGGACCAGGCCTAGGCTAGCAGACAGAGGCAATAGTCCTCTGAGACAACAGTTGAAACAGGCAAATAAAAGAACCTTTCACAGAACCCCATTCAGAGCTTCTGGACCAGCCTCCCTCTATTCGCTTTTGCTGCTGTGTCCTAGGTGGACACCTTCCGCATGTCCACTTCCCATCGCAATTCTTCCTTAGTCAGGCAAGATTCCTATGAGCCAACTGCTGAGCTGAACGTGCAGGCTTTATTATCTGTACCAGTGGCCATAAAACAGTCACCATAGCTAGGGGATGCACCATTGCAGGCCTCACAGAGGAAGATGCTCTTGCCTAGATTCCCCTGGCAGATACTGCACTGCAACCCATCTCTTTTACTCTGTCAGTTTCTTTTAGGTCTCATGTGCCAGGTGACTTTCACTGAGGAGTTGGGCAGAAGGGATTGTCCACCCCAAACACAGAAGACACATAACAAAGAAGAATTCCATTTAGTTGGGCTTGTAGAACCAAGGAGTTTAGTGAGGTCACTACAGGACTGTGGATAACTCCAAAGCAGCTATTTCACTGGGGCATCCTGTACTGAACTTATAAGCAGGCACACTAAGGAAACATTCCACTCAGCTTCATAAGAGGTTATAACACAGAGAGTCACCCAATGCAGGGGACACGGACACAAATGTATACCACTGAGGACTTCCTTCGGGCTATATACAGGCACATATGCTCTTCCAAAGATTCTTCCCCTAGGCAACTGTTTCATTAGGTGAAAGGAGGAGGAGCTTACCAACCAAGGGCCCCTTGAGGATCCCATGACGCCTGCAACATCCCTGAATTCTTTGAGGCCTCAAAGCTCCCCTTTCCCCTTTTGAGGAAACCTTAGTAGGCTCAATCTCCACAAGGACTTGTGCAGGTGCTTACAGATGTACTACTTAAACACCATGTCCAACCTTGTTCTCTGCCAAATGAAGTTCAAGTGAGGATTCAGCCTTCTGCCCCCTCCTCAGAAAGTGACCACTCACATCATAGCCTTGGCCTGGTGCTCTGCATTCCCTGTTCACTTATCTCACCATTCACACAGCCCAGCCCAGCCCACAACTGCCACAGGAGAAACAGCCCTGGGCCCCCTTCTCCTTCAGCGGTTCTGGGTAACATTAAGTAGGGATCAAAAGTTATACAGACACAATCCAGCACTGAGCTAAAGGGGAGACCTCACTCAAGCCCTGCATCAGCAAGAGAGCTCAGCCCACCACTCTTCAGTCAGCTCTCACAACCCCAAACTAGTATACACCTACACAGCCCTGTCCTGCTCTTAGGGTGGCCCTGCCTCCTCTCAGATCAACATCCAGAGCCCAGCCCCATTTTGTAAGTGATCACCTAGTCTCCAACCCTGGCAGCCCCTTACCTCCACTCTGCAGGATCCATAGCTAAGCCCTCAACACCTCACCACTTCCTGCTTCCCTAGTAATCAGGTGGGGCCCCTCACATCTAGTTTGGCCCTCACACCCCTGCCTGAGGCTCTCTACCTCCCTCTCTCAGCTCTAAGCCTTTCAGAACACTGCCCCTCCCCCACCCCTGCCAGCACCTGTTCCCAAGGGATTCCACAGTGCACAGTTTCCTTCTCTAGCTCTTACTAGGTCCAGATCCAACCACCCTTCCACCCAGGCATACAAGCCCCGCCCACCACTATGACCTCAGCAGTCACAGCCCCACCCACAAGACCAGTACCTGGCCTCCTGCTGCAGGGCACCTTATCCTTACTTCCAAGGTTTCTCATAGACTCCTTCTCCATTCACCCCTGGCCCATCCCCTGACACATCTTTTTGACTTCTTTCTGGGCCACCTGTTATGGAGCCTTGCCCCTGCCCTCTTTAGAGGTCCTCAGGATGAGCCTGATCCAATAGTGTCCCTAATGGTTAGAGAAGCCTGTGGCACTGATCTCACAGACTACATGTCTGCAGAAGACCAAGCCTTTAATCCCACCATTCAGGAGACAGAGGAAGGCTGAGAACTGAGGGTTCCAGGCCAGCCTGGTCTACAAAGGAAGACAGGACAGCCAAGGCTACACAGAGAAACCCTGTCTCAGAAAAAAAAAGAAAGAAAAAAATAAAAGGATGAAAGAAAAAAGAAAAAGAAAAGAAAGTATGTGTCAGGGGCTGGGCAAAGGCACCTGAGTGGATGGTTGTAAACCTCCCTCAACAGTTTTACAGGAGCAGCTGGGACAGGCCTGACCAATGGTACTCTGTGGTGCTGTGCATCCCCTCCCCGGGGGTGGGGGTCTTTCAGCCTGACCCTGGATGCATGGCCAGGACACTGTGAACTGCAGGCCTGTGCTGCCTAGTGACCACAAGGCTGAGCCACCCAGGGACCCTAAGACTGAAAGCCTTGTAATCCACTCTAAGGGAAGGAAACAAGGAAACTCTGGAGCAGAGTTTGTGCCCTTTGCCCTCCTGTGGCTGTGGTCTCCCTCCTGGAGGGTGTCAAGCAGTGCTGGGCCTGCCCCTCCTCCTGCTACCTACTCTTTCTCCTTCCTCCTGAGTGTGGAGGCAGCCAGGTGGCAAGCTCTTTGCTGCTCCTCCTGGGCCCTCCCCTTCTTGCCATTAGGCTGTGAGCTTACTGATGAAACCCAGCAACAAAGAGAAGGGCAGAGCCAACAGTTAAAAAGCCTCAGGATAAAGGAGGAAGCATGCACCCAGGTATGGGACATGAGTAAAACTGGTGAGCCGCCTGGACAGAATCTTATTCAAGTCCTCTTCCACTAAGAATGGGAGGCATCCTCTCTGCACTACCACTTTGAAACAGGGTGCTGGTCTTCAGAGAGGTCAAACTGTGCTACATACTGGGAGGCGGGGCACCACTCCTGTTCTATCTGGTGGTGTTTTCCCAATGTAAATCTGTATCTCCCTCTGCAGACTGGTGCTGGAAGCAAATGAACACACCACAGCCTCTGCTGTCCCTCATCTGAGATGGAGTGCGGCTTCCTTCCACTGCACCTTCCACACCTAGACCTATAAAATCCCAAGTAAATTATTTAAAGTACACAGAGAATACATAAGCTATGTAAGGCATATGAAGAATAAAAATTAAAGGCAATATTACGCTGTTAAAGATTATAACATCCATGTTTAGCAATTAAAAACAGGCTGTATAGGATATCAAATAAAGGTTTTAAAATATCTGACTCTCATTACATAATAACTGAAAGTATCAGACTGATGTAACTGATCTTCTGGGTGATTTTCATGTGCTGCCTTGCACTGCCCTCTTGAATGATTCTGGCGTGTCATCAACTATCCCTATTTGTTTGTCATTGGCAGGTCCCTATGTGTCCCTTGCATCTTAATGACCTATAAGGCTTATGGCTTTGGGGTCCATGGAGACTGATATACAGTCTTTAAAATACCACTTCATTCATCACTTGAATTTTCCAGTTTCTAACAACCCACAGGTTGTCCAAGCAGATAGATAGTCCCCAGGTTGCAATAAAGAGCCAATGCTCTGCTTTCAAAGCACAATCCCCCTTTGGGTGCTGTGTTCCATGGCTCTAACATGGTGCGTGGTGCTAAAGGACTCTGTGCCTCTGGATGGACAACCGGAGGGGCTGGTTCAATTGTCCTGGGTGTGCCCACCTGGTAGGGGTTGATATCCTGAGATCCCCTCATTGAACCCCATCCTATTATAATGTCTACAAAAAAAAAAAAAAAAAAAAAAGACTCAACTAGACCTTTGGCTGTTAGCCACAGCTCTGTACCTCGTGATCATCTATGGGAATTTTAGAGAGGAAAAACAACTGTAACATGTTTGGAATCAGTGCCTATGTTAGCCCTCCACATATATTATTTACTCGTGAAGGCCCTCTGCTCCATAAAGTAAGGAATGTTTCCAGATTATTTGTATCAGCTGTTTGTCCCTATTTGTATAGATTTCCCATCCAAACTAGCCAAAGACACATTGTACAAGCTCTGGGATTTAATCTGCTTTACAACCCTCCACCTCCATTCAATATTATGAATAGAATGAATAGAATATTGATAATTCTTTTCACAATGCTAGAAGGTATTTGTTTGTTGGAGGACATAATAGTCTTTTGGATATTCAGACACCGGTAAACTCATCTGGACTTTAAAAATAAATAATATTTTCAAAGGAGAGAACTTCTGAGGCCTGGCCTGATCAACTGAGGCTTTCCCTGAGGCCCTGACCTATGGACAAGGCACTATATCCTTCTTCTCAAAATTAGGATCCTGTTTGGCAGAGCCAGTAATAGCCTGGGCCAGGCCTTGGGAGCTTTCCCCCCAGAAGCACTGCTGTATATGAAGGAAGGAATGTAGCTCAGTCTCTAAAACTAGAATTATGCATAGTAGAGCTGGAAATGGCCTGGGGACTGGGCTGGTTCTTTCTCCTGCTGCTTCCTGCTCCTGGTGCTACCCTTGCTGGTTTGTCACTTGGTCATGAGAAAAGAAGTGATGAGGAGATTTTGGAAGCCAGGTGCTGTGGTGCAGGCCTGTAATCCCAGCACTCTGGGAGGCAGAAACAAGCAGATCTCTGTGAATTTGAGGGAGGCCCAAACAGCCAAGGCTACACAGAGAAATCCTGTCTTGAAAAACCAACTGAACAAACAAAATAATAGTAAGAAGAAGATGAAGGAGGAGAAGAAGAAGGCTGATGAGGAGAAGGAGAGAGGGATGAGCAAGACTCAGGATCCAGGGCTCCTCAGGTCCTCAGGGGTTGAGGCATCCGTTCCTAGCAGCAGCAGCAGCTGGAGAAGGAGCCCACGGAAGATTTTTGAGAAGGAAAGCTGGAAGACCTTTCTATGCCAGCTCTGCTCTGGAGAAGACTGGAAAATCATGTAGAACACTTGCCAATCCATCATGAAAGCTGACCTCTCAACCATCTCCCTAAGAGAGTCAGCTGAGGAGGAAGAGGAGGAGTGAGAGGAAGAGGAGGAAGGGGAGGAAGAGGAGGAAGAGATGGAGAAGGAGAAGAAATATGCAGATAACACAAGTATAATCTGCGCACTGTTCAAAACAAAACAAGCTCAGGAAATCAGGTCCACTAAAGACTGGGAAAAACTCACCATTTGTCTGAAATTGGGCCACTTTCAGTTCTTACTACATTACAACAAATCTCATGGTGCTAAATAAACATCTTAAAGTTGAGCCCAGAGTCTGAGTGGTATGCTAGCTAACCCTTGGCACTATTCCAGAGGCCTAGGCTTCCAAACCCTTGGATCAGCCTTGCCCTTCCATGGACAGCAGCCGCAGTTTTATGTCCTCAGCAAACTGGGTGCAGAAGGCTATAACTACTGACCTGGTGCTGTCTCCTCACACTGCTCAGGTATCTAGAAGCAGAACATTCCATTCTCCTGTGTCCCTGCCCTCTTCAGATATTGCCAGGAGGTTTCTGAGCAGCAGCCAAGGGTCATAGCCAAGCATCCCTTAGCCCTGTATAAGCACACCTCAAACTACTGCCTGTCTGCTAAGAGATGGACATTACTGTACCCTGGCCTGCGTGATGCAGACCTTTCTGCTCAGAGCGTTGTGGTAGGAAATTGCCTGATACATGAGGAAGACAGACACTAGAAACTGTGCAATGGAACCTGCAAAGGTTTGCCAGAAAATTTCCACCACTTAACACTTTTGGTGGGGGCATTTTGAGACCTAGCTTCTAGGAATCGGGGTCAGAACATAAGGGCTAGTGCGCAGCAGAATTTTAGCAGACCCATTGTATCTAGCCTGAATCTGGAGTGACAGCAGCTAAGCTGTGAAGCTGCCTTTGGTCAGTGATCATTATCTCAGAGTCTTTGTGTTATTGTCTTGAAGGTTTCTGAGAGCCTTTGAATAAACCCAGTGCTCTGATCTGTCTGGCAACCCAGGAAGTCTCATATGCCTGAGGTGATGGCTCTTTCCAGATAGCCCCTAGATCACATAGGAACTTTGGGTGTGTGGACATTGACTCGCAAGAGATGCCTTTTCTTATTTCGAGACAGGGTTTCTCTGTTTAGGCCTGGTTGTCCTGGAACTCAGTCTGTAGACCAGGCAGGCTTTGACCTCACAGAGTTCCACCTGCTTTGGCATCCCCTGAGTGAGTACTGTGATTAAAGGCAGTGACACCTTTTTTTGTTGTAACAGTGAAAGAGAATTTAGGTCCAGGTTTCATGGTGCAAGCCTGTCATCTCAGAACTAAGGGAAGCAGAAGCAGGCTGATCAAAGTGAGTTCAAGGCTCTGGCTTCAATTTCCAGCAACTAACCATGTGGTTCACAACCATCTTTCATGAGAACTGGTGCCCTCTAATGGCGTGCAGGCACACATGTTGTCTAAATAATCAATATGTCTTTAAATTTTTTTCTTTTATATCCTAAAGTACAGCTTATATTTTAGCCCTTTGAACTCACATAGTGTCTTTTCTTGAGCTGTTTAGCTTTGTTTTGTATCTTTGTCCTAGTGTCATATGGTCTCTTGAACCAGAACAGGTATGTTGGAGGAAATTTTAAAACAAGCATGTTTGGGTTGGGAGACGGGGTGTCTAATCCAACTCCAGAGCCAACTCTTTACTAGAGTAGTACAGCATGAAGCAATAGAATTTCAACCAAAATTAATGGAAAGAGATGGGGAACAATATGCCATTCTCACCAAAGGAAAAGCCTACCAAGAGGGCATTCCAATTCAGAACATCTGTGACTAGTATACAAGGGCCTGATTTGTGGAGTTGGTACAGTCCCATCAATGGTTAATTTCTTTTTTTAATTTTAATTTTATTAATTCATTCAGTTTACAAGTCAATTGCTATACTGTCACTTGTAGCCTCCCATTCCACCATCCTGCTTTCATTCTATTACCCTCCACTAGGTCTGAGATAGAGCAGGACCTCCTCCCCCACTATATGGTCATAGGCTATCAAGTCTCCATATGCTCCTTGACTAGGGCCTTTGCAAAGGCGCCACATTGAGGAATTCCCCATGGGAAAGAGGACTGCTTAAATAACAGGATAAAACTAGGTCCCGAGAGGGGGCTGTGGAAGATTGGCTGCGCTTAGGGGGACCCCAGGAGTATAGTTCAGTGGCTGTGGTGTGTGCTGCCCCAGAGCGGGTCTTCTGGTGGGAACGAGCCCCTTCCCCTCCCTCTAGTCCTTCCTGGTAGAAATCAGAACATGGGGTCTACTTCAGAGTTTTCTAGAGAGGAGAGGACACGTGACTTTCTTGGTCAATCTGCAAGTCAGGGCCTCAGGGCTGAAACACACAGGCCCAAAGTGTCAAGCAAGTGTGCATCTTGTTCTGGATCCTAAAGCAAAGGTCACAGTGACTGTGGTCATAAGCCCCCTCAAACCTCTGCATCCCCATCTACATCCATGGGGATATCTGAAAGCCCGACCTGGGGTGCCAGGAGCCATTTTATGAGATTTCTGAAGGGAAAGAGCCTGGTGGTTTATCCAGCATTCCTGGGACTTGAGTTGGGGCTCAGAGCTATTTTGTGACACAAATATTCCAGCACCTGGGGACTTGAAGGAGCAGCCTTTTATTGCCATGCCCAACAGAGAGAGGGTGAGGGAAATAGACAGGGTTTTTTTTTTTTTTGGCATCCAGGGACTTGGGGTAAGGGCTCAGAACCATTTTGTGATGCAAGTATTCCAGCATCTGGAGACTTGAAGGAGGAGCCATTTTGTGCCATGCCCAGCAGGCAGACTATGTTACCGCCCTTTCTGAGTCACAGTGGGCAGTTTATAGCTGGCAAAGGCCCTTTTCAGGATACAGACATTTTAAGAAAATGCAGTCTTGAAAATGGTTAGTGTGTCTCCAAGGGCCTCATGAGAGTTGGCATGAAAGCCTTGCCTGGGGCCAATCTCAGAGGTCCCAAAGGCCTCATGGGAGTGGAGGTAGGGGGCAGGGAGGCCAAGCACCAGAGAGAGGGGCCCACAATGTTTCAGCTCTTCCCCTGTGTGATCACTGCAACAAACAGGGTCCCATCAGCCAGAATCAGCCTTTACCCCAGCCAGTCCCTGTGGACACAAAGCTAAAGGCCTGATTTTTGGAGGTAGGGTTACTCCCTACAGTGTCTTAGAACTCATTGTGTGTGTGGGACCCATGAGCACAGCAGAAGCCACACTCCACCTCGTAGGAACCTCTGGACTCAGGAGACGAGGTTCATACCACACTCTCACCTGGTTCTCAGGCATGGGGCCAGTTTTGTGTTTCAGAAGCAGGCAGGGCTCCAAGCCAGACCCCAGACAGACAGGTAGACAGGGAAATTGAAGCTACACTGTATTCTTTTGAGGCTCTAAGAAACCAGCCTAGGCTGACTTGAGGTATTTTCCCTGCTCTGCCTTCCATGTCTGTGTCTTAGGACTTGAGAGTGTGAGAGCTGTGTTGTTAGCTTCCTGCTGCTTAGAGGTTGCCTGAGGGCCAGCTGACAGGGAAGATCTCCTTCTCTGCCATTTCCCATGCAAAAGAATTTCCTGGAGGGCAAGGTAGACTCTCAGAGGAAAGGTGACAGCACAAGCTGATCTGAACAGACAGTTTTTACACACACACACACACACACACATACACACACACACACGAACACACACACACACAATCATCAGACAGCCGGCACTCACCCTAACACAGAAGAGACAGACACACATAGGGAGAGATACACACAACAGAATCACAAGACAGCTTTCAGGCAGGCACATGTTCAGACTCATACAATCAAGAGACCGGGGACCTTAGACACAGGGAGCATGAAGTAATGAATTCAAATCTGGGCTCATCCTTGGAGTTGGAGCTCAGTAAGAACAAGGAAGGGTGAGTTTATTTAGCAGTAGTAAGTCTCAGAGGCTGAAAACATCCTAGGCCTGGGTTAGAGTGTACAGAGGTAAGGAGCTTCCAGGACCAGGCCTAAGCTAGCAGACAGAGGCAATAGTCCTCTGAGAAAACAGTTGAAACAGGCAAATGAAATAGCTTTCCATAGGACCCCATTCAGAGCTTCTGGACCAGCCTCCCTCTATTCGCTTTTGCTGCTGTGTCCTAGGTGGACACCTTCCGCATGTCCACTTCCCATTGCAATTCTTCCTTAGTCAGGCAAGATTCCTATGAGCCAACTGCTGAGCCGAACGTGCAGGCTTTATTATCTGTAGCAGTGGGCATAAAACTATTACCATAGCCAGGGGATGCGCCATTGCAAGCCTCACAGAGGAAGATGCTCGTGCCTAGATTACCCCAGCAGATACGGCACTGCAACCCATCTCTTTTACTCTGTCAATTTCTTTTAGGTCTCATGTGCCAGGTGATTTTCACCAAGGAGCTGGGCAGAAGGGATTGTCCACCCCAAACACAGAAGACACATAACAAAGAATTCCATTAACTTTGGCTTGTGGAAACAATGAGTTTAGTGAGGTCACCACAGGACTGTGGATAACTCCAAAGCAGCTATTCCATTGGGGGATTCTGTGCTCAGCTTATAAGCAGGCACACTATGGAAGCATTCCACTCAGATTCACAAGAGGTTATAACACAGAGAGTCACCCAAAGCAGGGGTCACAGTCACAAATGTATACCACTGAGGGCTTCCTTCAGGCTATATAGAGGCACATACGCTCTTCCAAAGATTCTTACCCTAGGCAACTGTTTCATTAGGAGAAAAGAGGAGGAGTTTACCAACCAAGGGCCCCTTGAGGATCCCATGACGCCTGTCAAGTCCATGGGTTCTTGAGGCCTCAAAGCTCCCCTTTTCCCTTTTGAGGACCAGGCCAAGGCTATGATGTGAGTGGTCACTTTCTGAGGAGGGGGCAGAAGGCTGAATCCTCACTTGACCTTCATTTGGCAGAGAACACCTGTAGCAGGGGGGCACTGTGACCTGCTGAGGTAGAGTAGTGGGTGGGGGCTGTGGTTGCAAAGGTCAGGGAAGGGCAGTGGGTTTCAACCTTCCTAATGCTGTGACTCTTTAACACAGTCCCTCATGTGTTTTGTTGCTATTTCACAACTGGAATTTTGCCACTGTTAGGAATGGAACCACAACATAAAAAGCTGGTGTGGGGGTCGCGACCCCTGGGTGGAGAACCCTGACTGTGGGGGGAGGGGTGAATTATTGTACATTTTCAGGGAGAAGCTGTGAGTGCTGAGCTAAGGGGCTGTAGATGTGTGTGTGTGGGCAGGACAGAAGCTGTCTCTGCTGGGGTAGCTTGTGCTGGAGGTGTTGTGAGTGGGCAGTGATGACTTAGGTAGTAGTGGTAGGCTGGGCTTGATGCTGAGGTGCAGCTGAGGCTGATGATGTAGGCATAGTGGGCAGAGCTTGCAAGCCAAGGTAGGAGCTTTGAGCAGTGACAGGTCTGCCTCCTGTCTTGCCAGTTGATGGACACCTTGAGGGCTGGGTGAAGTGTAAAGTGTTGGCAAAACTACTGAATGCAGTGGAGAAGAGGGAGCCTGTTTGTGTGTGCTGCAGCAACTCTTGTGGGTGGGGCTGTGAGTGCTTTCCTAGGTGGGCTGCATTTGGACTGGATATTCCCAGGAAGGGCCAATCGTCTTACCTATGTCCTTTTTGAAAGAAATATTAAGTGTTCACAAGTCCAGGTCTGGTTATTTTAAGTAGGCATATTTGGAGTTGTTAACAATGTTATGCCCAAATTTTGAGACACTCTCCAAACAGACCACCCAAGAGCCGAGTCCCAATGCAGTGGTAAAGATGTCTTTATATTGCGTGTTTGAACCCAGGACACACCTCCAATGCACTGACACAGGAGGTGCAGGGAAGTGGCCTTGAGTCGCAATTGAGAGGGTTTTTTAAAAAATAGGTTTTTAGACAAAGGAATGGGTTCTACAGTATATGATTGGATGACATCTGGGCAGAAAAGCTGCAAGCAGAGAGTTACAAGACTTAGAGTTTCATGGTTGGGTAATAGGCAAGTTGGTCTATAGAAAAGATTGGCTGAGGCAGTCGTGGGGGCATTAGGAACTTTGGTCTGGCCTCTCCTAATTGGTTGTTGCTATGTGCCAGACCCCCTTCTACTCAGCTTGACCAGCAGAGAGTATATTTGGACTTTCCCAAGGTGAACTGATTATGTTCTCAGGGAATATTTTTTCTATTTAGGCTAGTTTGTGCTTAGTCTGGAATCTGGGTTCAGCCCTTGGCTAGGTTTAACACAAAATGGAGTTTTCTTTGCAAAATGTAGTTTCTTTTTCAAAAGGGAGTTTCTTTGGTCCTTACAAACAGGATAGTTCAGACTGAGGGTTTTATTATACATTTTAACTGGTTTGTGTGTGTCTACAGATGTAGGTAGATACCCTGAAAAGCTTATTCAGTATTTGTCATATGAGCCATTCAGTTGTAGAATAATAGAATTATCCATCTCCTAGGTGGCATTAAACAGAAAACTATAAAAACCCAACATCTACAGGAACTCAGAAAATGCTAACATCAGGTTGTTTCAGTTTTCTTTAGTAATTTTTAATGATATTCAATAAGACTACAAATCCTAGCTCAGAAACCCTGAGTTCAACTTCCAGCAACTAACCATGTGGTTCACAACCATCTATAGTGAATCTGGTGCCCTCTGCTGGCGTGCAGGCACACATGCTATCTAAATAATAAATACATCTTTAAAATTTTTTTCCTTAAGATCCTAACTTACAGCTTATATTTTAGCCCTTTCAACTCACATAGTTTCTTTTCTTAGGCTGTTTAGCTTTGTTTTCTATCTATGTCCTAGTGTCAGATGGTCTCCTGACCTACGACAGGTATGTTGGAGGAAATTATAAAACAAGCATGCTTGGGTTGGGAGATGGGGTGTCTAATCCTACTCCAGAGCCAGCTCTTTAATAGAGTAGTACAGCATGAAGCAATAGAATTTCAACCAAAATTAATGAAAAGAGATGGGGAAGAATATGCCATTCTCACCAAAGGAAAAGCCTACCAAGAGGGCATTCCAATTCAGATCATCTTTGAACAATATACAAGGACACACAACTTTATTAAACAAAACAAAACAAAAAAAAAGACAAAACAAAACCAGAACAAACTTTTTATTAAAGCACACGACGATGCAGACACCACAATTGTGGGAGAATTCAGTGCCCCACTCTAACCAATGGACAGATCACTGAGGCAGAAACAAATAGAGAAATAATGAAACCAACAGATGGAATGAATCCAATGGACACAATGGTTATCTACAGAAGTTTTCACCCAAGCACAAAAGAATATTCTCTCTTCTTTGCGCCACATGGAACCTTCTCGAAAATTGGCAGCATATATTCAGCCACAAAGCAAACCGTAACTTATACAAAAATTTGAAATTACCCATTGTGCCTTCTCAGATAACCATGGATTAAGATGGATCTCAAAACAAAAATAACAAAAACCCTACACAATCATGGAAAATGAGCAACTCCCTACTCAGTGACTACTGGGCCAGGGAAGAAATGAAAAAGAAATTAAAGACTTTCTAAAATTCAATGAAAATGAAGGTACAACATACCCAAGCTTATGGGACACAATGAAAGCAGTACTAAGAGGAAAGTTTGTAGCACTAAGCGCCTTCATACAGAAATTGGGGGGGGGGGTGGTTGCATATTAGCCACTTAACAGCTCCTCTGGAAGCTTCCACAACAAAAGAGGCTAACACACACAAGAGGAGTAGATGGCTGCAAATAATCAAACTCAAGGGGAAGTCAACAAACTAGAAACAGAGGACAATACCAAGAGTGAACAGAAGCAAGAAGTGGTTCTTTAAGAAAGTCACCAAGATAGACAAAAGATACACACTTAGCCAAACTAACTAAAGGCAGAGAGAAAATATCCAAACCAACAAAATCAGAAAGAAAAACACAACATAAGAACAGACACTGGTGAAAAACAAAAACAAAAACAAACAAACAAAAAAACAAAGACACATTAGGTCTTACTTCAAAAAATCATAGTCTACCAAATTGGAAAATCCAATTGAATGGACATTTTTTTTTTGGTAGATTGGTAGATTCCAGTTACCAAACCTAAATCAAGATCAGGAAAAGAAGTTAAATACCTCTATAACCCCTAAGGAAAAGAAGCAGTCATTGAATGTCTCCCAACCAAGGGGGAGGGGGGAAAGCCTCAGGGCCAGATGATTTTAGCTCAGAATTCTACCAGACTTTCAAAGAAGAGCTAATACTAATACTTTTCAAGCTATTGCAAAAAATAGAAACAGAAGGACATTGCCAAACTCACTCTATGGGGGCCACAGTCATTCTGGTACCTAAAACACAAAAGACCCATCAAAGAAAAAGAATTTCAGGCCAATTTCCGTTATGAACATTGATGAAAAAAATACTCACAAACTGAATCCAAGAACACATCAAAGACATCATTCGCCATGACCAAGAAGGCTCCATCCGGGAATGCAGAGGAGGTTCAACACATAAAAATCTTATAGACACAACTTTAACTTTTGTCCCTAGTCTGTATTTGTCTCAGCAGGTTTTTACCTGGCTAACAGACTCCATCCAGAGCTGCTGAGAGCTGGACCTGCTGGAAGTTGATGTAAACCAGTCTCCCAGATGTGACTACTCCCTGTCTCTTCAACTGGATCAGCTAAACAGATGCTTTTGATAAGTGCCCCATTACCTAGCCTTTGACTAGCTTTTCAGCCTTTCTAGGCCCCAATAACAGCACCCCTAATGTCACCAGGAAAAAAAGTGACAGAAGAGAATGACTTTGCCCATTGTCCCACTTTATAGGCTGAAATGCTAAGTCAAGGACAACTCTCTGGCAGGAGGGACAAATGGCCACAAGGAAAAAAAGCTCTTAGTTCTGTTTAAACCAGTCGTGCTTTGTGCCCACCTCATACCAAGCAAAAAGTGGGTGCCATCCAGATAATGGTCATGAGAGCACAGTACCTGGTCCTACAACAGGCCAATTCAGAGGAATATCTGTCCCTACAGCAGGCCAACTCAGCGAATAAGTTTCAGGGAGACCTGTGATAGGGCCTTCAGGGGACCTTTCAGAGACAGGGAATGAGAGACCAGAAGAACTAAAATTGGATTTCATGGTCACCGGGACAAAGGGTAAGAAATAGGCCTAAAGGGGAGACCAGGCATGATAAGGCATATCTGACCAGCTGAGGTAGAAAGAAGCAGTCTCACTGCAAGAGGGCAGGGAGGGTCCTGGAATCTTGTGTTTGGACAACGAAACTCTGTCAGTTCTCAGTTTGAATCTTGACACACTGACCTTCCCTCAGATGAGCTGGGTCAAGTTGCTCAACTTCATCAAGGAAAGAGGGCCTGGGGCTCAGACTGAGAGCTCTGCCCAAGGCTGTTTGTGTAATAGCAGTCCTGGGAAGGCTTTTGTGAGTCCCTGCCTGTGTGTTGGCCTGGAGTTTCCTTAAATAGTCCCTGGACTTCTCACCTGGATGTGTCCAAACTGGGAACTCACAAGCCTCACAGATGTCTCCATCTCAGGTCATGTTCCTCCCCTCCATGAGATTCTAAACCCTCTCAGGAGAAGTGAGCTGATGCTGTGACCACGGTGGGGACCGATCTTGAGTGACATGCACATGACCCAGCTATGCTTATCTAAAATAGGGTTTCCTGAAGTACACCTGATGTGCGTTCATTTTACCTCTTCTTCTTGATGTTTTCTCTTTCCAGCAGAATGAATCTGGCTAAAGACTCCCCCACCCCACCTTTCATCCTGAGGTCCTTTAAGTAAGAAAGACCCTTCCTGCCTTGCGGGGTGGACACCTGGACATAGCTGAACTGTGCCACCTCATTTTCTTTACCCCCAGCAACTTTAAGTATTTTGTTCTTGGTGGTGTTGTTGAAGTTTCTCAGTGGTAAACTGTTAGTTATTGGAAGTACTATGTTACTGTTATGTATCCTGTAAAACTGTATCAAAATTAAACTAAACATAACATCAAAGTCATAACATAAACATCTCTTTGGTCCAGGAAGTTGATCTCATAGGTAGTTGATAGGCTGGGTGGAGAAGAGAGGAAGGATGGATACATTGTAACTCTCTTCAAGGACATGTTACCAGCTCAGTTTAAGCCTTTATTTTTTGTATTTATCTCTTAGGCTACTCTGTTCTCCTTGTCCCTGTCACAGAGCCAGAAGGCTATTCTGACAGACTGACCCAGGAAAGGGGGTTAAAGCATGCTTGTTTTCAAATTTCCTCCAACATACCTGTCCTGGGTCAGGAGACCTTCTGGCACTAGGACAAAGATAGTAAACAAAGCGAAAGAGCCCAAGGGAAGACACTATGTGACTTCAAAGGGCTAAAATATAAGCTATATATTAGTATCTTAAGGAAGAAATTTGAAGATGTATTTATATTTACACAGCATGTGTGCCTGCACGCCAGAAGAGGGCACCAGATCTCACTGTAGATGCTTGTGAACCACATGGTTAGTTGCTGGAAATTGAACTCAGAGTCTCTGAGATAGGATTTGTAGTCTTATTGAATATCGTTAAAATTCCCTAAAGGAAATTGAAACAACCTGATGTTAGCATTTTCTGAATTCCTGTAAGTGTTGGGTTTTTATAGTTTCCTCTTTAATGCCATCTAGGATAAGGATAATTATATTATTCTACCATTGAATGGCTTATATGACAAATACTGAATAAGCTTTTCAGGGTATCTGCCTACATCTGCAGACACACACAAACGGGTTAAAATATAAAATAAAACCCTCAGTCTAAACTATTCTGTTTGTAAGGACCAAACAAACTCCCTTTTGAAAAAGAAACTCCATTTTGCAAAGGAAACAGCATTTTGTGATAAACCTAGCCAAGGGCTGGACCCAGATTCCAGACTAAGCACAAACTAGCCTGAACAGAAGAAATATTCAGTGGGAACACAATCAGCTCACCTCGGAAAAGTCCAAATATACTCTCTGCTGGCCAAGCTGAGCAGCAGGTGGTCTGGCACATAGCAACAACCAATTAGGAGAGGCCAGGCCAAAGTTCCTAATGCTGAGACAACTGCCTCAGCCAATCTTTTCTATAAGCCAACTGGCCCCTACACATATTACCCAACCATGAAACTCTAAGTCTTGTAACTCTCTGCTTGCAGCTTTTCTGCCCAGATGTCATCCAATCATATACTGTAGAACCCATCTCTTTGTCTAAAACGTACAAAAAACAAACAAACAAACAAAAAAAAAACCTTTCAATTGAGACTCCAGGCAACTTCCCTGCACCTGCAGAGTCAGAGCATTGGAGGTGTGTCCTTGGTTCCAACATGCAATATAAAGACATCCTTGCCACCGCATTTGGACTCAGCTCTTGGGTGGTCTGTTCAGGAGTCTCTCAAAATTTGGGCATAACATTGTTAAAAAACTACAAATATGCCTACTTATGATAACCAGAGCTGGACTCGTGAACACTTAACATTCCTTCCAAAAAAGAGATAAGTAAGACTATTGGCCCTTCCTGGGAATATCCTGTCCAAATGCAGCCCACCTAGGAAAGCACTCACAGCCCCACCCACAAGAGTTGCTGCAACACACACAAACAGGCTCCCTCTTCTCCACTGCATTCAGTAGTTTTGCCAACACTTTACACTTCACCCAGCCCTCAACGTGTCCATCAACTGGCAAGACAGGAGGCAGACCTGTCACTGCTCAAAGCTCCTACCTTGGCTTGCAAGCTCTGCCCACTATGCCTACATCATCAGCCTCAGCTGCACCTCAGCATCAAGCCCAGCCAACCACTACTACCTAAGTCATCACAGCCCCACTCACACAACACCTCCAGCACAAGCTACCCCAGCAGAGACAGCTTCTCTCTCCCCACCAGTACTTACAGCTCCTTAGCTCAGCACTCACAGCTTCTCCCTGAAAATGTACAATAATTCACCCCTCCCCCCACAGTCAGGGTTCTCCACCCAGGGTCGCGACCCCCACACCAGCTTTTTATGTTGTGGTTCCATTCCTAACAGTGGCAAAATTCCAGTTGTGAAATAGCAACAAAACACATGAGGGACTGTGTTAAAGAGTCACAGCATTAGGAAGGTTGAAACCCACTGCCCTTCCCTGACCTTGCAACCACAGCCCCCACCCACTACTCTACCTCAGCAGGTCACAGTGCCCCCCTGCTACAGGTGTTCTCTGCCAAATGAAGGTCAAGTGAGGATTTAGCCTTCTGCCCCCTCCTCAGAAAGTGATCACTCACATCATAGCCTTGGCTGGTGCTCTGCATTCCCTGCTCCCTTATCTCACCATTCACACAGCCCAGCCCACAATAACTGCCACAGCAGAAAACAGCCCTGAGCCCCCCTCTCGTTCAGGGCTTCTGGGCCAACATTAAGTAGGGACAAAAAGTCATATAGACACAATCCAGCACTCAGTGAAAGGCCAGACCTCAATCAAGCCCTGCATCAGCAAGGGAGCTCAGCCCACCACTCTTCAGTCAGCTCTCACAACCCCACACTAGTATACACCTACACAGCCCGGTCCTGCTCTTTAGGGTGACCCTGTCTCCTCTCAGGTCAACATCCAGAGCCCAGCCCAATTTTGTAAGTGCTCACCTAGCCTCCCACCCTGGCAGCCCCTTACCTCCACTCTGCAGGATCCATAGCCAGGCCCCCATGCCTCACCACTTCCTGCTTCCCTAGTAATCAGGTGGGCCCCTCACACCCAGGTTGGCCCTCACACACCTGCCTGAGTCTGTCTACCTCCCTGCCTCAGCTCTAAGCATTCAGAACACTGTCCCCCGCCCCACCTCCAGTCCCCTGGCCAGTACCTGTTCCCAAGGGCACAAAGTTCCCTTCTCTAACTCTTACTAGGTCCAGATCCACCCACCCTTCCACCCTAGCCATACAAGCCCCGCCCACCACTATGACCTTAGCAGTCACAACCCCACCCTCAAGACCAGCAGCAGTCCTTCCTGCTACAGGCACCCTATCTTACTTCCAAGTTTTCTCATAGATTCATTCTCCATTCAGCCCTGGCCTGGCCAATCCCCTGGCACTCCTTTTTGACTCTTTCTGGGCCCTGCTCTTATGGACCCCTGCCTGCCATCTTTAGAGGTCCTCAGGACGAGCCTGATCCAATAGTGTCCCTAATCGTTTAGAGCAGCCTGCTGCACTAATCTCACAGACTGCATTTCTACAGAAGACCAATCCTTTAATCCCACCACTTGGGAGGCAGAGGCAGGCTGAGAACTGTGAGTTCCAGGCCAGCCTGGTTACAAAGCAAGTCCTAGGACAGCCAAGGCTACACAGAGAAGCCCTATCTCAGAAAAAAAAAAAAAAAAAAAGAAAGAAAGAAAAAGGAAAAGAAAAGAAGAAGAAAAGCAAAAACAAAAACAAAAAAAAAAAAAAAAAATGGAAAAAGAAAAGAAAGTATGTGTCAGGGGCTGGACAAAGGCACCTGAGTGGATGGTTGTAAAATTTCCTTCAATTGTTTTACAGGAGCAGCTGGGGCAGGCCTGACCAATCGTTCTGTGTAGTGCTGTGCATCCCCTCACCAGGGGTGGGGGTCTTTCAGCCTGAACCTGGATGCACGGCCAGGACACTGTGAGCTGGAGGCCTGTGCTGCCTGGTGACCACATAGCTGAGCCCACCGAGGACCGTAAGAAAGAAAGCCTTGGAATCCACTCGAAGGGAAGGAAATTCTGGAGCAGAGTTTGTGCCCTTTACACTCCTGTGGCTCTGGTCTCCCTCCTGGAGGGTCTCAAGCAGTGCTAGGCCTGCCCCACCTCCTGCCACCCACTCTTCCTCCTTCCTCCTGAGTGTGGCGGCAGGCAGGTAGCAAGCTCTGTGCTGCTCCTGGGCCCTCCCTTTAGTACCATTAGGCTGTGAGTTCAGTGAGGAGGCCCAGGACACATGCCCTGTGTGCCCTGAAACTCCACTGACATTGATGCCCTGCTGCTTCTCAACAACATGCCAGCAGTGGGTTTTGCTTAAGGACAGGCCATGCAAAACCTGGGGTTTGGTGCTCTTGTGCCTGTCTGTGCAGTTTGAGAGTCTGGGGTCAGGGAGGGGAAGTGACACTCACTGGATAGGATGGAGGCTTCTAGAGAAAGGCCCCACAAGGTCGTGCCAACAGAAGTGGCCTTGCCTGAGGGAACACAGAGGAGGGAGTGTCCCCTGGCCCTATTCAGGTGTCACCACTGTGTGAGTTGACATCAGCATAGAGACAGTCAGTCCTCTGATTGTCCTGCCTGCTGACTCACTCTGAGGTCACTGCCTCCAGTACCAACCCTAACTCCAGCTGAGAAGCATTTAAAGAAGAGGCCATGCTGCCCCTTTTGGTCAACAAATTCTGGACTGTTAGGTCCAAAGACATCTAGTTCCCCTTCACCAAAAGGAACCTCTTCCCTTCTGTCAGGCAAAATGGGCAGATAGCTGTGTCTGATGCCTATGAGCACAACAAAACTCATGCAGGCTTCCTGGCTACTTCAATATGACAAATGTCTGCTTAAATATCAGTGGGTTTCAAAAAACACACAGGAAGGATTACTAAGCATGGTTGCTGGGATCTCATTGAATGACTTACTTTGTGATTATCAAATTTTACCTGGGTAAAGCAATCTTTATTTTCCTTTATAGATAGGGTTTCTTTCTTTCTTCTCTTCTCCTCTCTCTCTCTCTCTCTCTCTCTCTCTCTCTCTCTCTCTCTCTCTCCTCTCCTCTCTCTCCTTCTCTTCTTCTTCCTTGCTTTCTTTTTTCCCAAGATAAGGTTCCTGTGTGTAGCCTTGACTGTCCTAGACTCACATTTTATACCTGGCTGGCCTTGAACTCATGTAGCTCTGCCTGCCTCTGTCTCCCTTAGTTCTGAGATCACAGGCTTGCACCATCACACCTGGTTATAAAATCTTTTTTTATTGTTACACAAAAAAGGTGTCACTGCCTTTAATGCCAGCATTCACTCAGGGAATGCTAAAGCAGGTGGAACACTGTGAGGTCAAGGCCTGCCTGGTATACTGACTGAGTTCCAGGACAACCAGACCTAAAACAGAGAAACCCTGTTTTGAAATAAGAAAAGGTATTTTTTGCAAGTCAATTTCGACATACCCAAAGTTCCTATGTGATCTAGGGGCTATCTGGAAAGAGCCATCACCTCAGGCATATGAGACTTCCTGGGTTGCCAGACAGGTCAGAGCACTGGGTTTATGCAAAGGTTCTGAGAAACCTTCAAGACAACAACACAAAGACTCTGAGAAAATGATCACTGACCAAAGGCAGCTTCACAGCTTAGCTGCTGTCACTCCAGATTCAGGCTAGATACAATGGGTCTGCTAAAATTCTGCTGCGCACTAGACCTTTTGTTCTGACCCCGATTCCTAGAAGGTAGGTCCCCAGGAGCCCTGACTGAGAGACACATGGCCAGAAATGTACAGCCTCGCGCCATCTAATTGTTATGATGAGACTAACTGCATTCTGGCTCCTCTTAGGTGTCCAGAAGAGCGAGGAGGGCAGGTCTCACGGGGAAAAGATTTGAGTACCTCATGCTGGTCTGGCTTGGGGCTGCTAAACAGGGCAATGGGAGGTTCCTTCTCTCTGGGTCAAGGACAACAGGAAGCAGCATTCATCTAGGCAGATAATCAGTTTGCACAAGTGGCCTTGTCCTTAGTACAAGCATGTGAGATGCAATAGAAGAAAGTGCATAAGTGTACCCTCATATACTGTTTCATGTAAAGCATTGGGGAAACTGAACCCCACTGGCCTTCTTATCTGAGCTGCCTATTGGACCGGTCTAGGATCCTCAGAGTGCAGTCTGTCTGTCAGGTCCTGGGTGCTCAGTGAGAAAGATCCAGGTTTCCTGTCAACCTGGTGACAGTCCTGACCATGGATCCCAGCAGATGAATCCCAGTGGCCCTGTTCTCACACAAGCAGTGGGCTTGGTGTACAGCATGGATGGAATGGAATACAAACCTTTGTGGGTCTCTGTCATTGGGTCCACAGCTTGTTACGATCAGGCCATTTTTGCTGTGCCCAGAACCCTCAGCATGCTACGAGGTTGTGTGGAGCTGGAGGCTCAATCGGTACTCACTAGGCCGCAGCTGAGGCACCAGAACCAAGTTTCAGACCCCAAAGCCCATACTAGAAGCCCATACCTAGGAGAGAGTAGGAGGATATATTCCAAAATGGATTTTTCCTCACTTGGGCAGGACGGTGTGACCACTGTGGGCTCAGAGGACCCGGGGTAGAATGGTGCTGAGAAGGCAGCTAAGTAAGGCCGTCAGCTCACTCTCACAGTGCAGACACTAAAGTCAAGGCAATATCCAGCCTCCATTGGCTTGCAGAACATGGCCCACTCTGTGTTGTTCCCAGACGCATCCAGAGTGCCATGCCCTCATGAAGGGGATGGCAAAGAGGCCCTCCCTCATGATGTGCCCCCCTGACCTTCCTGACATGGCCCCAATTATCTCAGTGTTTAGGGAAAGGGAGAACTCTGAGGCATTGCCCTCTGTGGTAAGGAGCTCCTGCTGCAGTGTGGATTGCACAGATAAAAAGCACTTAGTGTCTGTGCCCCCCCCCCCACATCATATGTGCTTCCTCATGACGTTATTTCAGCCCAGACCCATGTAGTGTATGAACAGCATCCAGGAGACCAGGTGCCAAGTCCAGGGCCAGGCACTGAGTAGACACCGATGCCCTGGCAAATGTGTGATGAACAGGGAAAGCCCCCAGTCCTTCTGCAGTGCAAGAGCTCTGTGGAGAGTGTTCCCCAGCAAGGAAGGCTGGCTCCCACCCAGCTATTTCTTATCCTACAAATCCTAAATATAGCTCTGATTCCTTGAGGTTGATGAACAAGTATTATGTGGCCAGGTGAGGTGGCTCACGGCTGCAATCCCAGCACCTGGGAGACAAAGGCAGGCAGATCTTTGTGAGTTCCAGGCCAGCCTGGTCTAAAAAGGGAGTCCAGGACAGCCAAGGAAAGATACACAGAGAAACCCTATATCAAAAAGCAAAGCAAAAAAAAAAAAAGTGTTAAGTGGAGGATATTTTGTAGCAAGCCTTTGCAGGTTCCTTTACAAAGTCTCTAGTGCCTGTCTTCCTCATGTGTCAGGCAATTTCCTACCCGGAAGTCCTGAGAGGAAAGGCCTGGGTCTCCCGGGCCAGGAGGCAGTAGTGTCCATCTCTTAGCAGACAGGCAGTAGTTTGAGGTGTGCTTATACAGGGCTAAGGGCTGCTTGGCCGTGACCCAGAGCTGCTGCTCACAAACTTCCTGGCATCATCTGAGGAGGGCAGGGACCCAGGAGAATGGAATCTCCTTCCTCCAGATACCTGAGCAGTGTGAGGAGACACCACCAGGTCAGTAGCTATAGCCTTCCTCACCCAATATGCTGAGGGCATAAAACTGCGGCTTCTGTCCTTGGAAGGGCAAGGCTGACCCAAGGGTGTGGAAGCTTGGGCCTCCGGAATAGTGCCAAGTGTTAGCTAGGATAGGATTCAGATTCTTGGCTCAACTTTAAGATTTTCTCCTGAAAGTATTCCCCAGGAACTCCAGTGTGTCCCTCTGGAAGTTGAAATAGCCATAGATCTAAAATAAAATTTGAAATGCAGCTACAGTGACCACAGGATGTTCTCCGGGTCTTCTTTTTTTTTTTTTTTTTTTTTTTTTTTGGTGACTTAAGAAATGACAGAAGTGTCTGGCGAAAGGTGTGCTGTGCTGCGGCAGAATCCCAGTAAAGAGAAATGACTCATGTGTAAGGTGGTGACACATGTATGTAACGTAAACTGGCTTCTCCTCTGCCTCCCTGACTGCCTGTCTTCAGACATCTAAAGGGACAAACGGGAGTGCATTGTCAAAGTCTTGTACCCTTTAGTAAACAACACTGTCTGCTGAATGAGGAGCTTGAAGCACATTGTTACTGGGGTGTGGAGATAGGAAGAGGTTCTCTTCACAAAAAGTGGGAGACAAAGAAAAGCTTTGTAACTTACCATGATTTTCCAGAGCAGAGCTGGCAAAGAAAGGTCTTCCAGCTTTCCTTCTCAAAAATCTTCCGAGGGCTCCTTTTCCTGCTGCTGCTGCTGCTGCTGCTAGGAAGGGATGCCTCAACCCTGAGGACCTGAGGAGCCTTGGATCCTGAGCCTTGCTCATCCCTCTCTTCTTCTTCTTCTTCTCCTCCTCCTCCTCCTCTTCCTCCTCCTCCTCCTCCTCCTCCATCTTCTTCTTACTATTATTTTGTTTAGTCGTTTGGTTTTTCAAGACAGGATTTCTCTGTATAGCCTTTGCTGTCCTGAACCCCCTCAAATTCACAGAGATCTGCCTGTCTCTTCCTCCCCAAGTGCTGGGATTACAGGCATGCACCACAGCACCTGGCTTCCAAAATCTACTTATCACCTCTTTTCTCATGACCATGTGACAAGCCAGCAACAGTAGCACCAGGAGCAAGAACCAGCAGGAGAAAGAATGCCTGTTGTCTGAGCTCTGTGTGTGTGTGTGTGTGTGTGTGTGTGTGTCCCTGAAAAAAGACTCCATTCTGTATTTTCTGAGGAGCATAGAAAGCCTCAAATGGGGAGGAAATGGGACATTTTACAGAATTCTGTCCTAGAGTTAGGTGTGCAAGGGATTAAAGTCACTGAGCCCAACTGATTGATTCCAAATGACCCACACAGCAAACATTGTTTATCAACCAATAACCATAAGCTGGTATTGTTTCTGCCTCTCTGAGCTGGGCAGGATTTTCAGAACAACATCTGGCTCCCAAGTCTGTATTGGTAAATTAGAATTATCTGGGATTTTCCATGAGAACAACAGAAAGGGGAAGCAGTTAAAGTGTAGGTGACAAAGGTGAAGGCTGCCCTAGAGATAGGCAGCCTTTAGACCCTCTGAGAGCATGCATTTGCCCTCTACAAAAAAGCCTATTGGGTTGTGCCTAGTACTGCAACAAGCTTTGTCTGTGACCACTGGAGTGTAAGTGAGATACTTTTTTTTGTTGCTGGGTTAAAACACCATGACCCAAAGCAACTTAAGGAAAGATCAGATTTTTATTTTGGCCTACATTCCAGAGGGAAGGTCCGTAATGGCAGGAGATGCAACATCAGTAAGTGCCAGAGAACAAAGCTGAGAGATGAAGTTTTCAACCACACACCGAAGAGAGATTTAGCTGGAAATAGGATGAGGCTGTGAGCACTCAGAGTCTATTTCTAATGACATCCTTCCTCCAGCAAGGCTGCACTACTTCCCCAAACAGTCTGCGGGTTTCTGCAGCAATGACAAAACACCGTGGCCAAATGTAACTAGGGCATCAAAGGGTTTATTTCACTTTGCAGATTATAAATCTGTGGTGGTTTGAATAAAAATGGCCCCCATAGGCCCAAGGGCATGCCATTATTAGGAGGCGTGGCCTTGCTGGCATAGATGTGGCTTTGTTGGAGAAAGTGTGTCCTTGGGAGGGGTGTGAGGTTTCAGATGCTCAAGCCAGGCCTAGTGCTCACTGTCTCTCTCACCTGTGGATCCAGAGATAGAGCTCTCAGCTGTGTCTCCAGCGCCAAGTCTGCCTACATGTCACCATGCTCCCTGTCATGATGGTAATGGACTGAACTTCTGACACTGTGAGCCAGCCCCAATTAAATGTTTCTTCTATGAGAGTTGCCTTTGTCATAGTGTATCTGTGCAGAAATAAAACCACAAGACACAAGTCTGCCATAAAAATGGAGTTTCTTTAGCTGTTATACTGATTTCTGGTCCACCTCAGTGACATAGAAGCCTGTTCCGAGATTTTTACCACAGGCAAGAGGAGGCATGCATAGGGAGAGCCATGTGTCTTCTCCCTTGAGGCCATCAGAGGAGCAAGTAGGAACAGAGTCCTGTGGCCTTAGGCCACCCCACCCCAAGCAAAATCCTTGAGCTCTTCCCAGGCTACAGCTGTCTCCTGACCTTTGCCCTTACTCCCGCAGACCTGTGAGTCTTCATCCTTTCCACAGCACAAGCTATTGCAAGGACCTCACTCACCCTGACTAGAAAAGGGGATGGGACCTTTGACCTCCAAGTCATTTTGATCTGGTCCAAAATAGAGCAGCTCCTGGACTGGCCCTCCGGAAGTGGAAAGCAGGCCAACTGCCAGATGCTGAATGACACAGAAGGGGAAAGAAATCTGAAACACTTCCCATTTTTCATATACCTTAAGTCATTTCCTTATGCCTTTGTAACTTGAAGTTACACATCTCACATCATTTCCTTAGACCCTCAGAATGCAATCTTTCATATTCTCAGACCTTTATGTTCCTGACAACACCTTTTTAGACCCTTAGGCTTTTATTGCTGTGAACAGACAACCATGAACATGGAAAGTTTCATACAGGAAAATGTTTTATTTGGGCTGGCTGACAGTTTCTGGGGTTCAGTCCATTATCATTATGGTGGGAAACATGGCGGCCTGCAGCAGACATGGTGCTGGAGAAAGAGCTGGGAGTTCTATATCTTGATCTGTATAGGCAGGAGGAGGCTGTGTGCCACACTGGACATAGCTTGAGCATAAATGACCTCAAAGCTGCCTTCCACAGTGACACACTTCTTCCAACAATGCTACAGGGACTCCAACAAGCCACACCTCCGAGCGGTACCACTCCCTACGGACCAAGCATTCAAACACAGGAATGGCCCCAAAGGGGACAAACCTATTGCAGCCAGCACAACCAGCCTGCTGTTTGTGATGGGTTCCCTCACTGCCTAAGCTTGGCTGTGCTGGAACTTTCTCTGAGTGCCTGAGGGCACCATTCCCTGTATTCCATTTAGTATCTTTAATCTATTTATCTCCTTGACCACAGGATTTACCTCCATTGCACTTCCTCCTTTCTCCTTGAACCCTACATTTTGTGTGTTTCCTTGCTCATGTTGCTCCTATTAACCAAACACTCTTCATACAAGTGAAGAGTAGCTGATGTGGTGGCCCACTCCATTAATCAGTGGTCTCTGACTGAGAGAGCATAAAGGTCAACAGGCCACAAAGTACATGTGACATCTATCTTATAGATGGTTTCAGTGTGTGGGGCACTGGTGTATCCACCCCATGGCCACACAGTTAACTCAAAGGGAAAACAAATCCTGGGGAGAGCCCACATTAGCCTCCATCTTGGGAAGGACCATGGGATTTCCCTGCAGCTTCTGGCTCTAACCGCCTGTCTGCTGCCTGCAGGATCCAGGACAGAAGGGCTGTGGGATATAGTCTATTGCTTGGCAGATCAGTGGACAAGGATCTCATTCCTGTATGTCAGTACTGAGCCATCTTCTAAGGACTCAGAACCACAAAGTATCACCCTTACCCCTCCCCACATGCCCTCACCCTGAGGTCCCAGCAGGCAGATGAGGAAGCTTGGTGAGGGGAGCACTCATAAAAGTCAGCCTTAGTTTCCTTCACCACTGTTAAACCTATGCACAGTAGCTTGAATATCCCAGTCTGTCTGCCTTTGTGCCTTCATTGCCTGTCTGCCTGTCTGCCTGTCTGCCTGTCTGTCTATGGTACACTTTCAAGGAAGCACTCAGAGCTCAGAACTTGACTAACAGACACTTGGTCCCCCCCTCTTTCTGAAGTCCCCAAATGGCATCATGCACTGAATGCTTGGAGAGGGAGTGGAATCAGCCTGTTCTTCCAAGTACACATCGGTGGAAATACCATTTGGGTGCCTTCTAGATGGGGTTGGGCTTCTGCCGTCCTCTCTCAGGTCCTACATACATGCCAAATGCAAAGCCACTGTCATGGATAACTGGATCTGTAAAAATAGCTCCTGTGTGTTTTTCTACAGTGCCCTACTGGGCAAAGGGCTGACACCAGCAACTGGGAACCTGTTTGGCACAGTGCTCCCTCACCACAAGGGTACAGCTGTGGGGCCCTCTCTCTGCAGTATATCTTCTACCATCCTCTCTCAGGTCTGACTCTCACCCTCGGGATGATGGGATCCTCTTTCAGTGAAACCAGACCATGTGACCCAGATGATCTGAAGTGCTTGATTCTGGACCAGAGCCATCACAATCTGCTCTCAGGCTGCTGTGTTAAATCCCCAAGGAGGAGCCTTGGGCACAGCCCTCCTGGCTGGCATGCTAACCACGGCATGAAGCAGCACTATTTGTGGCCCACCTATCCTGAAAGAGGCCCCTTCAGTCCACCGTAAGCTCTTGCGCATATACTTCAAAAGGGAATCCAGGCTCTCTCCACACAGGAATCTCACAAAATGGCTCTGAGACACCCCAAGCCCCAAGGTCCCTGATGCAGATGGGGATGCAGAAGCTTGGGGAGCTGCCCTTTCTTCCTCAAAGTCACATGAGATTTGTTGCCAGACCCACAGCAGGATACACTGCCCTTGACTGTCAGTGCCCATGGACATGTGTTGCAGCTTCTGAGACCCAGTCTGAACTTCAGTCTTGACTAAGTCCTGGGGCCCCTTTCTTTCTGGGAACCTCTCAAATGCCTTCTATCCACAGAGGCCCCAGATGGGGAAGGTACAGGGCTCACTGCCCCATGTTGGTACCTGCTGGGTGCAGCTCACCAGACCATCTGACCCAGATTATCTGAAGTTGTTGTAACCAGACCGGAGCTCCCACAGTGCCCTCTCAGGACCTGTGCCTACCCTACACGCTACTCACTCATCTTTTCCTCTGGGAGTGCCTAAAAATGGTGTCTCTGCTGGGTTCCCCAGAATGGAATGAAAGGGTTCATCCATAGAAGTGTGTGGCAGCTGGAGCTAGGCTGACCACAGGGGTGAAGTGGCATGACTTCCAGACCCCTGGTCCTCAAAGAGAGACCTTTAGGGTCCTTGCAAAGCGCCTACCTGAATTCACAAAACTCAGAGTGGCTTTCTCCATTTGAGAAAACTCACAAAATGGTTTGAAGAGGGGACATTCCAAATGCTAGGATGCCTGACAGTTCCTCATCTGGGAAGTGGGGTCCTGACTGTGAACCTCTAGGTGCAGTTCCTTGAGGGGAGAGAACCACAGAGAAAGGAGGGGCAGGGGACAGCCAAGTAGCCACGGTGAAGTTTCCTGAACAAACTTTACTAAATCCTCCTGCTTGTTGGACACATGTTAAGATCTCTGCCATCACTGCACTAGAGAACTGAGCTGCAATGCTATCTTATGGTTGTGGGGACAGATCACAGGAAAACAGTGGTAACTGCTCATGCCTGAGGATCTGTCTGATCACCTCCCTGGAACCTGCATAGACAGTGGGATGCAGCAGCTAGCACCTGATGCAGGAATCCTAGCCCTCCTTTGGCAAGATGGCAGGAGAGTCAGGAGAATGGGCCAGAATCTCCCAGGCAGCCAGCTTGGACTGCATACTGCAGCAGCAGCAGAAGCCAGTGAGGTACCAACATCACAAGGTGGAAGGAAGAGCCAACTTGAGATATATGCATGATTCCTCCCTCACACTCTCCTATACAGGGACTGAAATGTTTTTTTGTCTGTCTGTTTGTTTGTTTTTTAAACAAATTGGCCTGGTGCTAGAGCTTTGGCTGAGCACTTGCTGATATTGCAAGAGGAAGGTTCAGTTTCTAGCACTGACATACAGACTCACAAGCATTTGTAACTCTGGTTCATGAAATGTGTCACGCTCTCCTGTCCTCTGGGGATACCAGGGACACGTGCAGAACACTTCACATGTAGGCAACACACTAATACACCCTTAGTAGTCATCTCTGTCTCTCCTGACAGGAGAAGTGGAAGAGGCCCTGTCTAGGAGTTCTAGGCCTCACCTTCCCATGATTCTACCCTGTGTGAGAGGAGGAACACATGCAGAGGGTAAAGCTTGCCCTACACGTGCTGTGTCCTCTGTAACTCTAACACCAGGGCAGGCTTCCTGTCTGCACATTTTGCCTTTCCTTTTTGGGGGTGATGGGGATACACCCTTTCTGACTGTATGTGTTATCCTAGTGCTCAGTCCCCAAGGAGACCCCAGCCCGAGTCCTCCATGCCACGTCCAGCAGCACAGCAGCTTGGAGCAGTTTTCCCTTCTCTCAGCCCTAAGACATTCACAGCGCTCCAGGCCCTGCTCCTGGTGAATAATTACTCCACCGACTTGGGGCCACTAGCCGAAGGTGACCCCTCGCAAAATTGCTGTACTTGTGCTGTGAAGGGAATTCTCACCTGTCCTACTGACAGGGTTGGGGCACTTGAGTGACACCATTTCCTAGAAGAGGGTGGACCAGCCTTAAGGCTGCCTGCTAACCCAGCACCTCTCACAGAGCAGCTGGTACTCAGCGAGAGCATGCAGAAGAAATTGCTTTCACCTTCCATTCGCCTTCACTGCAGGTAACCAGAACAGGAGACTAAAACTGAGGAAGCAATGGAGATCATTTTATTCTGTTTGTCAGGAAAAGGCCAAGGCCTTCCCCACTGCCTGGGAACGTCCACTTAGAATGCCATGGGAGCTTGAGAAATAGTACAACTTAGACGGAAGTCATTCTCGTTGGTTTACACAATGATACCCTTCTCCTGAAGTGGATGAACAGCAGCATGGGCATTGCTAAATCCATTTGCACACTTAAGACATCCCAGGTCCATGAGCCTTGTAGTAAAGGTCACAACAGTCTATAGCAACTAGACAACCTCAAGCCACCCAGACGGGACAGAGTAGAGGGAAGAACAGGAGAGAGTGGTTCCCACAGCTCCTCCCACCATGTGTCACATGATGGCGTGGTACTTAGATGGCTGACTCTGCCTGTACTGGGGTTGGATGGGAACTGCCTGTGTGGGAAGTAGAACGTGTGCAGGGCAGAGCCAGAAGGGCCATCTGCCCGGCCCTCCTGGCCTAGACCCTGTCTATCTCCTCTCTCAGAGCCTCTGCATATCTAAAGGGGTAGGCTCTGGGATCCTGCTTAAAGATGCTGGCAAAAAACTTGAGTAATTTCATCTTGGTGGTTTCAGCGCGGGCCCTTGGGCCCCACAGGACCTCATAGGAAGGAGGATCGCTGTCAGGCACCTGCCTGTATTCCAGGTACCCTTCCTGCACAAAATGCTCCGTGATGAGACGTCTGGGCTCCCCGTACATGAAATGCTCACTGCCTGCATACACCCCCATGTTGTTCAGTACGCACCACAAGGCCTGCTCACTAGCGCAGTTGTCCTCTATGAAGATGATGCACAGCACGATTAGTAGCAGGCCTGTCTTGGGTACGCCTGGAAAACCTTGCTGAGTCCCATGGTAGGTGATCCCAAGGGCAAGGGCAACAGAGTAGATGTGGTCAGGGGCGTTTCTTTCCACTATCTCCAGGCCAAAGAGCAGCCTCAAACAATCAGATGCCTTAGAAAAGATGACCGGGTAGTATTCCTTGTAACCACGGAGGACTATGTACAGAATCTGAGCCTTAGATGTCAGCTGCTTCCTAGTGTACTTGATGAGAAGGAAGCGAACCACATCAATCATCTTTCTGTTGAGGACACCTTGTGAGGGAGAGTGTGGGTCATCCAGTTCTGTTCCTTGGCTGCCAGAAGACTCAACAGATGATGCCCTACTGGCAGGGCCGCTGGCATAGTCGGGAGAGGAGGCTCTCTGAGGCCACTGGGGAGAGCCCAGCATATCACCCACAGATGGATGCCCTGAGGGTGGTGGTGGCCTCCACCTCACCTGCCTCAGCTCCTGGGACATGGGCATGCTCCAGGCCCCTTGCCCTGCTTTGGGACTGAGTACTGTCTGGGAGGTAGCCTGTGTGTCTGCTGTCAGTTGGATCCATGCTAATTTCCTTGGGAACACAGGAATGGACTTGTTGCAGCTCAGAGGGATGAAGACTCACAGGCCTGGCCGGGGGGTGGGCGGGGGGGGGGGGAAGGGTGAGTTGAATCTGACACCTGTAGCTTGGGCAGCTCTCAAAACCTTTTACAGGGTTTTGCCTGGGGGGTGCCTTATGCCCAAAGGACTCTGGACCTGCATATGCCTCTGAGTGCCAGGATTCTCACTGTGGCACACTCCCACACCTGGCAATACTGTACCCTGACATGATGGCTGAGTGGAATCTGCAGTGATGGCCACTTAGCCTGGCCTCCTCTCTGCTCCCTTACGAGTTTCCAAAGTCCACCTGAAGTGCATCTTAGCTCCTGTTCCTAGAAACCCCTTTTTCCATGGCAGGAGTGGCAGCTCCCACTCAGGGTTCCCTAGGCATCAGCACAGAGCCATGCATGCTTTATGCAGTCCTCTCTCTGGGGGACAGAGCCTTCTCACATGTTCATTAATGACCATGACAGCTTACCTGGTTGCCAATACCTACCTCCTCTGTCAAACACGCCTGGCTCCCTCTTGCCTCCAGTGGTACCCCATGCTCATCTTCCTGAGAGAGGAGACAGAAGTCAAGATGAATCAGCTCTGGAAATGCCTGGCAGGGGTGACTTAAGAGCCAAAAGGTTGTCTGCCATGGTGGTGCATACTTTTAGACCCAGCATACAGGAAGAAACGGCTGGTGGATCGCTGTGAGTTCTAGGTCATTCTGGTCCACAAAGTGAGTCAAGGACAGGCAAGGCTATACAGAGAGACTGTGTCTGGAAAAACAAGAAAATAAAAGATCAAAATGGCTGGCCACTGTATTTTCCTGCAGATTCTGAAGACTAGTCTATCCATTCCCAGGAGCTCACCTCCAAAACCATTGCAGGAATTTAGAATGCTATGTCTATCTGTCACTCTTCCAGGAATTTAACTACTGTTTTGAAAGCTACAAGGCCGTGTATGCAAACAGCATAGTATGGCAACAATTCTTAAGGCACCTCAGAAAATGGCTCTGAGTGGCCTCTCATACCCAGTCCACGAATAAGTGAAACCCAGCTTTAGCAACACTCTTCCCCTGAGGGCCTGAAATCAGAAACACCTGATTGACACTCTCCATTCCAGAAACCTGATGAAATGGCTTCAACCACTGGGAACCAAGAGAAGATCTGTCCCCAGATAGAGTGTCCCTTGCCTAAAGGTACAGACACTTGACAAAATAGCCTCGAGCCCTTGGTACATGGAGCCCTCAGTCACCAGAAGTAGAGTCCCTTACATAAAGGTATAGACACTTCACAAAATAGCCTCGAGCCCTAGTGACCCAAAGGCCCTCAGTCCCAGGAGTAGTGTCCCTTACCTAATGGCCCAGAGAACAGACAAAATGGCCTCAATCCCTAGGCACCTGGAGCCCCTCAGTTCCCGGAGGTAGAGTCCCCTATGTAAAGGTTCAAGAATTCCATAAAATGGTCTCAAGCCCTAGGGACCAGGGGCCCCTCAGTCCCCAGATGCAGTGTCCCTTACATAAAGACACAGAAACTTCAGAAATTGGCCTTGAGCCATAGGGACCTGGAGCCTTTCAGTCCCCAGATGTAGTGTCCCTTACCTAAAGGTCCAGGAACCTGAAGGGTGTGGTGGCACACACCTTTAATCTCAGCACTCAGGATACAGAGGTTCCCTGTGAGTTTGAAGCCAGCCTGCTATACGAAGTGAATCCAGGAGAGCCAAGGCAACACAGAGAAACCCTGTCTAAAAAAACAAAAAACAAAAAACCAAACCAAACAACAACAACAACAACAAAAACCAAAAAACCCCCCCAAAAAAAACCCCCCAAAGCAAAAAAAGAAATCCAAAAAGCAAAACAAAAACAAAAAACAAAAAAACAAACAAACAAAAAAAAAAAAAAAAAAAAAAAAAAAAAAAAAAGGAAAAGTCCAGGAATCTGACAAAAAGTCCTGAACCAAGAAATTGATTCTGAACCATCCAAGGGAAGTAACATACTTCCCATTCCTGGAAACTCACACAAGTGACTGTGCCTCCTGCCCTCTAAACCCTGAATCCAAAAAGCACAGTGTGCCCTTCTCCATTCCTGACATGTCAAAAATTGGCTCTGATACCCTAGGGCTCTTGGGAATGTGAAACAAGCTATTGATAATTCTCTAGGCATATTGAAATATTGCTCTGGACGCCAGGTCCTGTATCCAGATCTCTCCATGGATGTAGATAGGGATGCAGAGGTTTGAGGGGGCTTATGGCCACAGTCACTGTGAACTTTGCTTTAGGACCCAGAACAAGATGCACACTTGCTTAATCCTTTATGCCTGTGCGCTTGGGCACTGAAGCTCTGACCTGCATATTGACCAAGAAAGTCACGTGACCTCTCCTCTCTGGAAAGCTCTCAAGTAGACTCCATGGGCTGATTTCCATTGGGAAGGACTAGAGTGAGGGGAAGGAGCTCCTTCCCACAAGAAGACCCACAGTATATGTTTATTCCAGTATCTTCATCCATGGTTGGGGCTTGTGGGATAGGGTTATTTTCTGAGGTGCCTGGAGCTTAGAGCATGCCTCCTTGTTAAGTCCAGTCTGGAGGCCCTCCCCCACCCTTCACAACACACATTCTGGCTGTTAGGAAACTAAGCACCATTTTGTGATGTTCCTGGAAGGGAGATGGGCTCCCCATGCTTACTGAGGGGAGGTGAGTACTTTAGGAGCGGTGGTCCCTAATGAGGCAGCTGATACCCCTGGTCAGCCAAGAACCAAGTGGGGCCCACAATCATAAACGGGAACCACATGGACAACAGGCCCCATATGCTCCTTGACTAGGGTCTTTGCAAAGGTGCCACATTGAGGCATTCCCCATGGGGAAGAGGACTGCTTAAATGACAGGATAAAACTAGGTCCCTAGAGGGGGCTGTGGAAGGTTGGCTGCGCTTAGGGTGACCCCAGGAGTATAGTTCAGTGGCTGTGGTATGTGCTGCCCCAGAGTGGGACTTCTTGTGAGAACGAGCCCCTTCCTCTCCCTCTAGTCCTTCCTGGTAGAAATCGGCCAATGGGGTCTACTTCAGAGTTTTCCAGAGAGGAGAGGTCAAGTGACTTTCTTGGTCAATGTGCAAGTCACAGCCTTAGGGCTTCACAGGCCTAAATGGATAAGCAACTGTGCATCTTGTTCTGGGTCCTAAAGCAAAGTTCACAGTGACTGTGGTCATAAGCCCCCTAAAACCTCTGCATCCCCATCTACATCCATGGGGATATCTGAAACGAGGACCTGGGGTACCAGGAGCCAATTTATGAGGTTCCTGAAGGGAAGGAGCCTGGTGGTCAGGAAACTCCTCCTCTTTTCTCCTAATGAAACACTTGCCTAGGGTAAGAATCTTTGGAAGAGCATATGTGCCTGTATATAGCCTGAAGGAAGCCCTCAGTGGTAGACATTTGTAACCTGACCCCTGCTTTGGGTGTCTCTCTGTGTTATAACCTCTTATGAAGCTGAGTGGAATGCTTCCATAGTGTGCCTGCTTATAAGTTGAGCACAGAATCCCCCAATGGAATAGCTGCTTTGAAGTTATCCACAGTCTTGTGGTGATCTCACTAAACTCATTGGTTTGACAAGCCAAATTAAATGGAATTCTTCTTTGTTACGTGTCTTCTGTGTTTGGGGTGGACAATCCCTTCTGCCCAGCTCCTCGGTGAAAGTCACCTGGCACATGAGACCTAAAAGAAACTGACAGAGTAAAAGAGATGGGTTGCAGTGCAGTATCTGCCAGGGGAATCTAGGCAAGAGCATCTTCCTCTGTGAGGCATGCAATGGTGCATCCCCTAGATATGGTGATAGTTTTATCCGACTGCTACAGATAATAAAGCCTGCACGTTCGGCTCAGCAGTTGGCTCATAGGAATCTTGCCTGACTAAGGAAGAATTGCAATGGGAAGTGGACATGCGGAAGGTGTCCACCTAGGACACAGCAGCAAAAGTGAATAGAGGGAGGCTGGTCCAGAAGCTCTGAATGGGGTCCTGTCAAAGGCTCTTTTATTTGCCTGTTTTAACTGTTGTCTCAGAGGATTATTGCCTCTGTCTGCTAGCCTAGGCCTGGTCCTGGAAGCTCCTTACCTCTGTACACTCTAACCCAGGCCTAGGATGTTTTCAGCTTCTGAGACTTACTACTGCTAAATAAACTCACCCTTCCTTGTTCTTACTGAGCTCCAACTCCAAGGATGAGCCCAGATTTGAATTCATTACTTCATGCTCCCTGTGTCTAAGGTCCCCGGTCTCTTGATTGTATAAGTCTGAACATGTGCCTGCCTGAAAGTTGTTTTGTGATTCTGTTGTGTGTATCTCTCCCTGTGTTGTCTGTCTCTTCTGTGTTAGGGTGAGTGCCTGCTGTCTGAGATGTGTGTGTTTGTGTGCGTGTGTGTGTGTGTGTCAGTGTGTGTTTGTCTGTGAAAACTGTCTTTACAGTTAAGCTTGTGCTATCACCTTGCCTCTGAGAGCCTGCCTTGCCCTCCAGGAAATTCTTTTGCATGGGAAATGGCAGAGAAGGAGATCTTCCCTGTCAGATGGCCCTCAGGCAACCTCTAAGCAGCAGGAGGCTAAAAACACAGCTCTCACACTCTCAAGTCCTAAGACACAGACATGGAAGGCAGAGCAGGGATAATACCTCAAGTCAGCCTAGGCTGGTTTCTTGGAGCCTCAAAAGAATACAATGTAGCTTCAATTTCCCTGTCTACCTGTCTGTCTGGGGTCTGGCGTGGCACCCTGCCTACTTCTCTAACCCAAAACTGGCCCCATGCCTGAGAACCAAGTGAGAGTGTGGTATGAACCTCGTCTCCACAGTCTAGAGTTTCCTGCAAGGTGGAGTGCAGCTTCTGCTGTCCTCTTGGGTCCCACACACACAATGAGCGCTAAGACACTGTAGCAAGTAACCCCTCCTAAAAAATCAGCCTTTTTGATTTGTGTCCACAGGGAGTGGCTGGGTTAAAGGCTGATTCTGGCTAATGGGACCTGTTTGTTGCAGTGATTACACAGGGGAAGAGCTGAAACATTGTGGGCCCCTCTGCTAGTGCTTGGCTTCCCCGCCCCCACCTCCACTCCAATGCTGCCGTTGGGACCTCTGAGATTGGCTCCAGGCAAGGCTTTCCTTTCAAGGCTCATGAGGCTCTTGGAGACACACTAACCAGTGTCAACACTGCATTCTCTTAAAAGGTCTCTATCCTGAAAAGGGCCTTTGCCAGCTATAAACTGCCCAGTGATACTCAGAAAGGGCAGCAACATAGTCTGACTGTTGGGCATGGCACAAAAAGGCTCCTCCTTCAAGTCCCTGATGCTGGAATACTTGCATCACAAAATGGTTCTGAGCCCTTACCTCAAGTCCCTGGGTGCCAAAAATACCCACCTGCCTATTTCCCTCACCCTCTCCCTGTTGGGCATGGAAAAAAATGGCTTCCCCATCAAGTCCCCAGATGCTGGAGTACTTGTGTGACAAAATGGCTGTGAGCCCGAACCTAAGTCCCTGGAATGCTGGATAAACCACCAGGCTCCTTCCCTTCAGGAACCTCATAAATTGGCTCCTGATGTCCACGTCCTGCTTTCAGATATCTCTATGGAAGCAGATGGGGAGGCAGAGGTTTTAGGGGGCTTATGACCACAGTCACTGTGAACTATGCTTTAGGACCCAGAACAAGATGCATACTTGCTTGACCCTTTAGGCCTGTGCACTTAGGCCCTGAGGCCCTGACTTGCACATTGACCAAGAAAGTCACATGACCTCTCTTCTCTAGAAAACTCTGAAGTAGACCCCATGGGCTGATTTCCATTAGGAAGGACTAGCGGAGGGGAAGGGGTTCGTTCTCACAAGAAGTCCCACTCTGGGGCAGCACATACCACAGCCACTGAACTATACTCCTGGGGTCACCCTAAGCGCAGCCAACCTTCCACAGCCTCCTCTAGGGATATAGTTTCTCCTGTCATTTAAAGCAGTCCTCTTCCCCGTGGGGAATGCCTCAATGTGGCACCTTTGTAAAGACCCTAGTCAAGGAGCATATGGGGCCTGTTTGTCCATGTGGTTCCTATTTATGATTGTGGGCCCCAGCTAGTTCTTGGCTAACAAGGGGTATCAGGTGCCTCATTAGGGGACGACCTCTCCTAAAGTACTCACCTCCCCTCAGTAAGCATGGGGAGCCCATCTCCCTTCCAGGAACATCACAAAATGGTGCTTAGTTTCCCAACAACCAGAATGTGTGTTGTGAAGGGTGGAGGAGGACGTCCAGACTGGCATGCTCCATGCTCCATGCACCTCAGAAAATAACCCTAGTCCACAAGCCCCAACCATGGATGAAGATACCAGCATAAAAATATACTATAGGTCCTCTTGTGGGAACGAGCCCCTTCCCCTCCCTCTAGTCCTTCCTGGTGGAAATCAGCCCATGGACTGTTCTTGAGAATTTTCCAGAGAGGAGAAGAAATGTGGCTTTCTTGGTCAATGTGCAAGTCAGGGCTTCAGAGCCCAAGCGCGCAGGCCTAAAGAGTCAAGCAAGTGTGCATCTTGTTCTGGGTCCTAAAGCAAAGTTCACAGTGACTGTGGTCATAAGCCCCCTCAAACCTCTGCATCCCCATCTACATCCATGGAGAGATCTGGATACAGGACCTGGGGTCCAGAGCAATATTTCAATATGCCTAGAGAATAATCAAGAGCATGTTTCAGATTCCCAAGAGCACTAGGGTATCAGAGCCAATTTCTGACATGTCAGGAATGGTAAAGGGCACACTGTGCTTTTTGGATTCAGGGTTTAGAGGGCAGGAGGCACAGTCAGTTGTGTGAGTTTCCAGGAATGGGAAGTACCCTACTTCCCTTGTGTGGTTCAGAATCAGTTTCTTGGTTCAGGACATTATTTCAGGTTCCTGGACCTTTCTTTTTTTTGTTTTTTTTGTTTTTTTTGTTTTTGTTTTTGTTTTGTTTTGTTTTGTACTTTTGAGACAGGCTTTCTCTGTGTACCCTTGGACTCACTTTGTAGACTAGGCTGGCCTCGAACTCACAGAGAACCTCTGTCTCCTGAGTGCTGGGTTTAAAGGTGTGTGCCACCACGCCCCTCAGGTTCCTGGACCTTTAGGTAAGGGACACTACATCTGGGGACTGAGGGGCTCCAGGTCCCTAGGGCTTGAGACCATTTTTTGGAATATTGGACCTTTATGTAAGGAACTCTACTTACAGGGACTGAGGGCCTCTGGGTCCCTAGGCCTCGAGGCTATTTTGTGAAGTGTCTGTACCTTTATGTAAGGGACTCTACTTCAAGTCCTTTTTCTATCTTCTCTCCTGCTCTGATTAATTTCTACACATCAGGTTTTACCACCTCAAACTTCCAATTGGAAACCCTCTCTTGGATGCAAGGAGGTCTAATGCGCTCCCATCAACCCAAGCAGAGCACCTGCTGCTCTCAAAATGACCTGTGGCATTTAAGCCAAAAGGCTGACTCTAGAATGTGGGATTTGACCCTCGCATTTCAGGTTCATAGGTGTTTTTTCTTTCTCCATATGTCCTTAACCCCCTTTCCTGGGTCAGTCCGTCAGAATAGCCTTCTGTCTCTGTGACAGGGACAAGGAGAACACAGCAGCCTAAGAGATAAATACAAACAATAAAGGCTAAAACTGAGCTGGTAACATGTCCTTGAAGAGAGTTACAATGTATCCATCCTTCCTCTCTTCTCCACCCACCCTATCAACTACCTATGAGATCAACTTCCTGGACCCAAAGAGATGTTTATGTTATGACTTTGATGTTATGTTTAGTTTAATTTTGATACAGCTTTACAGGATACATAACAGTAACGTAGTACTTCCAAAAACTAACAGTTTACAGCTGACAAATTTCAACAACAACAACAAAATAGTTCAAGTTGCTAGGGGTAAAGAGCTGCTAAAGGTAGGTAGCCTCTGTTGGCTCTCAATTCCCTAAGTAGTTAGTTGTTCCTAGTAGGCCTTCCCAGGAAATCTTATATAAAAGTGGGATGGGGCTTTCTCTATAGTACTATTAAATCTCATGGTATTAATAAATAAAAATGTGATGCAGCTAAATTAAAAATATTTTGATAAATAAGGGTTTGTATATTTAAAGATTGAGAGAGATATATATTTGAAAAAACCCCCAAGAAGCTTTCTCATTACCTATAAAATCCCAAGTAAGTTATTTAAAGTACACAGAGGATGCCTAAGCTATATAAGGCATATGAAGAATAAAAATTAAAGGCAATATTACGCTGTTAAAGATTATAACGTCCATGTTTAGCAATTAAAACAGGCTGTATAGGATATCAAATAAAGGTTTTAAAATATCTGACTCTCATTACATAATAACTGAAAGTATCAGACTGATGTAACTGATCTTCTGGGTGATTTTCATGTGCTGCCTTGCACTGCTCTCTTGAATGATTCTGGCATATCATCAACTATCCCTATTTGTTTGTCATTGGGAGGTCCCTATGTGTCCATTGCATCTTAATGACCTATAAGGCTTATGGCTTTGAGGTCCATGGAGACTGATATACAGTGTTTAAAATACCACTTCATTCATCACTTGAATTTTCTGGTTTCTAACAACCAATAGGTTGCCCAAGCAGATAGATAGTCCCCAGGTTGCAATGAAGAGCCAATGCTCTGCTTTCAAAGCACAATCCCCCTTTGGGTGCTGTGTTCCATGGCTCTAACATGGTCCGTGGTTCTAAAGGACTCTGTGCCGCTGGATGGACAACCTGAGGGGCTGGTTGAATTGTCCTGGGCGTGCCTACCTGATCAGGGTTGATATCCTGAGATCCCCTCATTGAACCCCATCCTATTATAATGTCAAAAAAAAAAAAAAAGAAAAAAGAAAAGAAAAGAAAGAAAAAGAAAAAGAAAAAAAAAAGACTCAACTAGACCTTTGGCTGTTAGCCACAGCTCTGGACCTCGTGATCATCTATGGGACTTTTAGAGAGGAAAAACAACGGTAACATGTTTGGAATCAGTGCTTATATATTATTTACTTGGAAAGTCCCTCTGCTCCGAAAAGGAGGGGATGTTTCCAGATTATTTGTATCCGCTGTTTCTGTCTAATTGTATAGATTTCCCATCCAAACTAGCCAAAGGTACACTGTACAAGTTACTGGATTTAATCTGATGTACAACCTTCCACCTCCACTCAATATTATAATTAGAATATGTATATTGAAAATTCTTTTCACAATGCTAGAAGGTATATGTTGGTTGAAGGACATAAGAGTCTCTTGGATATTTAGACACCAGTAAACTCAACTGGGCTTTAAAAATAAATAATAATTAAAAAGGAGAGAACTTCTGAGGCCTGGGCTGATCACTCGAGGCTTTTCCTGAGGCCCTGACCTATGGACAAGGCACTATATCCTTCTTCTGAAAATTAGGATCATGTTTGGCAGAGCCAGTAATAGCCTGGAGCTGGGCCCTGGGAGCTTCCCCCCCCCCAGAAACACTGATGTATGGGGAAGGAAGGAATGTAGCTCAGTCTCTAAAACCAGAATTATGCCTAGTAGAGCTGGTAATGGCCTAGGGCAGGAGCCTTCGAGGAGCTATGGCTCCACATCCTGTGACCTTCAGTCTTCCAATCACATGGGCCTGTGATTACCAGAACCAAGACCACTATGTGCTCAGTCTGTAATGCTCTAGGTGCCCTGTGTTTCCCCTGTGTTTCTCCTGTGTAATTTTAAACAGCTTTCTGCTGACTGTGTTCCACTGTATGGTGACATCTGCTGACTTTGTCCCTTCTCTCCACTGGAAACGGTGTATAAGGTGTAGTACTTCTTACAAACCTGCTTGGCCTAAGACAAAGCTGTAGCGAGATGTTTGGTGTCTTAAAAAACCCAGTTATGTTAGTCATCAGAGAAATGCAAATCAAAACGACTCTGAGATTCCATCTTACACCCATCAGAATGGCTAAGATCAAAAATTCAAGTGACACCACCTGTTGGCAAGGATGTGGAGAGAGGAACACTCTTTCATTGCTGGTGGGAATGCAAACTAGTACAGCCACTTTGGAAAGCTCTCTGGCACTTTGTCAGAAAAATGGGAATAGGGCTTCCTCAAGACCCAGCTATCCCACTCCTTGGAATATACCCAGAAAATGCCCTACTATACAACAGGGACATATGCTCAACCATGTTCATAGCTGCTTTATTCATAATAGCCAGAACATGGAAACAGCCTAAATGTCCCTCAGTAGAAGAATAGCCTAAGAAACTGTGGTACATTTACACTATGGAATACTACTCAGGTATTAAAAACAAGGAATTCCCAAAATTTGTGGACAAATGGATTGAACTAGAAATTATCATAATGAGTGAGTTCACCCAGAAGCAAAAAGAGACAAATGGTATATACTCGCTTATAGCGAGACACTAGTCCAAGGGGTATGTCCATGAAAAACTTTACTTACCAGGAAAGTGGGTCAGAAGAGAGGACATCCTATTGAGACTTTAAGCGAGAGTAGCATGGAAGAATGGGGAAATAGAAGGATCCACAGGGTCCTGGAAACCTACAAGAAGAACTTTATAACAGGCGGATCTGGGTCCTGGGGTCCTCCTCAAACTAAGGCACCAGCCAAGGAGAATATAGGCAGTAAACTTCGAACCTCTACCCAGACCTAGCTGATGAAGAGGATATTCTCCACCATTGAGTGGAGAGTGAGATTTGATTCTCAAAGGAACTCTGGTGCCCCTTTTCTGACCAGGTCCCCTGGATGGGGAGACCTGGTGGCACTCAGAGGAAGGATAGCAAGTTACCAAGAAGAGACTCAATATTCTAAGAGCATATATAGGGGAAGGAGGTCTCCCTCAATCACAGACATAGGGGAGGGGAGAAGGGAGGAAGTTGGAAGGAGGGAGGAATAGGAGGATACAAGGGAAGGGCTAACAATTGAGATGTAATATGAATAAATTAATAAAAAATATTATTCCAGGTAAAAAACAAACAAACAAACAAAAAACCAGTTATGCTATGTAAACATCTTTTGGTTTTAATCCCAGGCATGGGATAAGTGGCTGCTTCAGATTGTCCACAGCAGCAGAGTATTTGCCTCCTGTGTGCTTTGACAGGGGCGCAGTTCTGCCAACTGAAGATAGTTTAATTCTGGGGACTCTAGAGAGGGGATGAAAAGACCAGAGCTCCAAGAGAGCAGGCCTGGCTCTTTGTCCTGCTGCTGCTTTGTCACGAGGTCATGAGAAAAGACATGATAAGAAGAATTTGGAAGCCAGGTGTTGTGGTGCAGGCCTGTAATCCCAGCACTCGGGGAAGCAGAGACAAGCAGATCTCTGTGAATTTGAGGGAGTACAGGACAGGCAAGGCTACATGGAGAAATCTTGTCTTGAAAAACCAACTGACCAAACAAAATAATAACAAGAAGAAGATGAAGGAGGAGGAGAGGAAGAAAAGAGGAGAAGAAGAAGAAGAAGAAGAAGAAGAAGAAGAAGAAGAAGAAGAAGAAGAAGAAGAAGAAGAAGAGAGGGATGAGCAAGACTCAGGATCCAGGGCTCCTCAGGTCCTCAGGGGTTGAGGCATCCCTTCCTAGCAGCAAGCAGCAGCTGGGGAAAGAGCCCACAGAATATTTTTGAGAAGGAAAGCTGGAAGACCTTTCTTTGCCAGCTCTGCTCTGGAGAAGACTGGTAACTTACAAAGCTTTTCTTTGTCTCCCACTTTTTGTGAAGAGAACCTCTTCCTATCTACACACCCCATTAACAATGTGCTTCAAGCTCCTCATTCAGCAGACAGTGTTGTTTACTAAAGGGTACAAGACTTTGACAATGCACTCCCGTTTGTCCCTTTAGATGTCTGAAGACAGGAAGTCAGGTAGGCAGAGGAGAAGCCAGTTTACATCACATACATGTGTCACCACCTTACACATGAGTCATTTCTCTCTACTGGGGTCCTGCCACAGCACAGCACACCTTTCGCCAGCCACTTCTGTCCTTTTCTGCATCACAAAAAAAGACCAGTAGAACGTGGTGTGGTCAGTACAGCTGTGTTTCAAATTGGCTAGCCTAATCCATTTTGTTTTAGATCCATGGCTACTTCAACTTCCAGAGGGACAAGCCAGAGCTCCTGGGGAATACTGTCAGGAGGAAATCGACTAATGTGGCTGTGGTGAGCGAGGCACAATCTCCATTCACAAGTGCAGGGCCATATCCAAAAATGGATGAGGCTTTTACCTACCAGACATTCCCCTAGGTTACATAAGGCCAAGAAAGATGGCATGAAGTCCCAACAGTGGGTTCCCAACACACAGACACCCGCAGGCAAACTTTCCCCAGGGCCTTCTAGTACAATGAAAAAGAGCAAAATCCCTGTAAGTGCCCCTGACTCCTGCCCACCTCAGGAGACAAGTGGCCTGAGCAGAGAGGGCACATCTGATTGTGGGACAGTTTCTCCGTCGGCCACGGGTAAGATCAAAGAGGCAGTGCCTGCAGCTCCTCAGCACACCTCAGGTACACGATGTCTATGTAGAACACTTGCCATTCCATCATGAAAGTTGACCTCTTAACCATCTCCCTAAGAGAGTCAGCTGAGGAGGAAGAGGAAGAGTGAGAGGAAGAGGAGGAAGAGGAGGAAGAGATGGACGAGGAGGAGCAATACACAGATAACACAAGTATAATCTGCGCACTGTTCAAAAACCAAACAAGCTCATGAAATCCCGGTCCACTAAAGACTGGGAAAAAGTCACCATTTTTTGAAAATAGGCCAGTTTCAGTTTTTATTACATTAAAACAAATCTCATGGTGCTTAATAAACACCTTAAAGTTGAACCCAGAGTCTGTGTACTATGCTAGCTAACCCTTGGCACCATTCCCGAGGCCCAGGCTTCCACACCCTTGGGTCAGCCTTGCCTTTCCATGGACAGCAGCCGCAGTTTTATGCCCTCAGCAAACTGGGTGCAGAAGGCTATAGCTACTGACCTGGTGGTGTCTCCTCACACTAGTCAGGTATCTGGAAGCAGGAGATTCCATTCTCCTGGGTCCCTGCCCTCTGCAGATGTTGCCAGGAAGTTTCTGAGCAACAGCCCTGGGTCACAGCCCAGCATCCCTTAGCCCTGTGTAAGCACACCTCAAACCATTGCCTGTCTGCTAAGATATGGACACTACTGTACCCTGGGTTGGTAGACACAGGCCTTTCCTCTCATCCCTTCGGGGTAGGAAATCGCCTGACACATGAGGAAGACAGACACTAGAAACTTTGTAAAGGAACTTGCAAACGCTTGCTACCAAATGTCCTCCACTTAACACTTTTTTTTTTTGGCTTATTGAGATGGGGTTTCTCTTTGCAGCCTTGGCCGTCCTGGACTCCCATTGTAGACCAGGCTGGCCTGGAACTCACAAAGATCTGCTTTCCTTTGTCTCCCAGGTGCTGGGATGCAGCCGTGTGCCATCTCACCTGGCCACCTAATACTTGTTCATCAACCTCAAGGAATCAGAACTATATTTAGGATTTGTAAGATAAGAAATAGCTGGGTGGGATCCAGCCTTCCTTGCTGGGGAAACCTCTCTAGAGACCTCTTGCACTGCAGAAGGACTGGGAGCTTTCCCTGTTCATCACACATTTGCCAGGGCATCAGTGTCGACTCAGTGCCTGGCCCTGGACTTGGCACCTGGTCTCCTGGATGCTGTTCATACACTACATGGGTCTGGGCTGAAATAACAACATGAGAAAGCACATATGATGTGGAGGGCACAGGCACTAAGAGCTGTGTATCTGTGCAATCCACACTGTAGCAGGAGATCTTTACCATAGAGGGCATTTCCTTGCAGTTCTCCATTTCCCTACACATTGAGATAATTGGGGCCATGTCAGCAAGGTCAAAGGGCACAGCACTAGTAAGGGCCTCTTTACCATCCCCTTCATGAGGGCATGACAGTCTGGATGGGTCTGGGAACAGCACGGAGTAGGCCTTGTTCTTCAAGTCAGTGGTGGCTCTATGTTGCCTTGCATTTTGAGTCTGCACTGTGAGAGTGAGCTGACAGGGCCTTTACTTAGCTAGCTTCTCAGCACCATTCCACCCCGCCTCCTCTGAGCCCACAGTGGTCACACCATCCTCCCAAGTGAGGAGAAGTCCATTTTGGAATATATCCTCCTCCTTTCTCCTAGTTATGAGCTTCTAGTATGGGCTTTGAGGTCTGAAACTTGGTTCTGGTGCCTCAGCTGCAGCCTGGTGAGTATCGATTAAGCCTCCAGCTCCACACAACCTCGTAGGTTGCTGAGAGTTCTGGGTACAGCAAACACGGACTGATGATGAGAAGCTGCGGTATCTGTGGGTACACTTGTGCATTTTCTTCTGTGGCATCCTGCATGCTTGTCCTAAGGACAAGGCCACTTGTGCAAACTGATTATCTGCCCAGATGCATGCTGCTTCCTGTGGTCCTTGACCCAGAGAGAAGGAACCTCCCACTGCCCTGGCTAGCAACCCCAAGCCGGACCAGCATGAGGTACTCCTTTCTCTTCCCTGTGAGAACTGCCCTCCTCGCTCTTCTGGACACCTAAGAGGAGCCAGAACGCAGTTAGTCACTTCACAACAATTACAGGGGTGAGGCTATACATTTCTAGCTATGTGTCTCTGAGTCAGGGCTCCTGAGGACCTGCCTTCTAGGAATTGGTGTCAGAACAAAAGGACTAGTGCGCAACAGAATTTTAGCAGACCCATAATATCTAGCCTGAATCTGGAGTGACAGCAGCTAAGCTGTTAAGCTGCCTTTGGTCAGTGATCATTATCACAGAGTCTTTGTGTTATTGTCTTGAAGGTTTCTCAGAGCTTTTGCATAAAACCAGTGTTCTGACCTCTCTGGTAACCCAGGAAGTCTTATATGCCTGAGGTGATGGCTCTTTCTGGATAGCCCCTAGATCAGATAGGAATTTTGGGTGTGTGGAAATTGACTTGCAAAAGATGCCTTTTCTTATTTCGAGACAGGGTTTTCTCTGTTTTAGGCCTGGTTGACCTAGAACTCACTCTGTAGTCCAGGCAGGCCTTGACCTCAGAGAGGTCCACCTACTTTGGCATCCCCTGAGTGAGTGCTGGCATTAAAGGCAGTGACACTTTTTTTGTGTAACAATAAAGAGAGATTTTAGGGCCACGTGTCATGGTGCAAGCCTGTGATCTCAGAACCAAGGGAGGCAGAGGCAGGGAGATCTAGGTGAGTTCGAGGCCAGCCAGGTCTAAACGGTGAGTCGAGCACAAAAAAGGCTACACAGAGGAACTTTATCTTGGGAAAAAAGGAAGGAAGGAAGAAAGAAAGAATGAGAGAGAGAGAGAGAGAGAGAGAGAGAGAGAGAGAGAGAGAGAGAAAGAAAGAAACCCTATCTATAAAGGAAAATAAAGATTGCTTTACCCAGGTAAAATTTGATAATCACAAAGTAAGTCATTCAACGAGATCCCAGCAACCATGCTCGGTAATCCTTCCTCTGTGTGTGTGTGTGTGTGTATGTGTGTGTGTTTTCAACTCATTGATTTTTAAACAGACATTTCTTATACTGAAGTAGCCAGGAAGCCTGCACGAGGTTTGTTGTGCTCATAGGCATCAGACACAGCTATCTGCCCATTTTGCCTGAGAGAAGGGAAGCAGTTCCTTTTGGTGAAGGGGAACTAGATGTCTTTGGACCTAACAGTCCAGAATTTGTTGACCAAAAGGGGCAGCATGGTCTCTTCTGTAGGTGCTTCTCAGCTGAAGTTAGGGTTGGTACTGGAGACAGTGACCTCAGAGTGAGTCAGCAGGCAGGACAATCAGAGGACTGACTGTGTCTATGCTGATGTCAACTCATACAGTTGTGACACCTGAATAGGGCAAGGGGACACTCCCTCCTCTGTGTTCCCTCAGGCATGGCCACTTCTGTTGGCAGGACCTCGTGTGGGCCTTTCTCTAGAAGCCTCCATCCTATCCAGTGAGTGCCACTTCCCCTCCCAGACCCCAGACTCTCAAACTGCACAGACAGGCACAAGAGCACCAAACCCCAGGTTCGCATGGCCTGTCCTTAAGCAAAACCCCACTGCTGGGCATGTTGTTGAGAAACAGCAGAGCATCAATGTCAGTGGAGTCTCAGGGCACACAGGGCATGTGTCCTGGGCCTCCTCACTGAGCTCACAGCCTAATGGCAAGAAGGGGAGGGCCCAGGAGGAGCAGCAAAGAGCTTGCCACCTGCCTGTCTCCACACTCAGGAAGAAGGAGGAAGAGTGGGTGGCAGGAGGTGAGGCAGGCCCAGCACTGCTTGAGACCCTCCAGGAGGGAGACCACAGCCACAGGAGGGCAGAGGGCACAAACTCTGCTCCAGAGTTTCCTTATTTCCTTTTCTTAGAGTGGATTCCAAGGCTTTCAATCTTAGGGTCCCTGGGTGGGCTCAGCCTTGTGGTCACCAGGCAGCACATGCCTCCAGCTCACAGTGTCCTGGCCATGCATCAGGTTCAGGCTGAAAGACCCCCACCCCAGGTGAGGGGATGCACAGCAGCACAGAGTACCATTGGTCAGGCCTGTCCCTGCTGCTCCTGTAAAACTGTTGAGGGAAGTTTACAACCATCCACTCAGATGGTTTTGCCCAGCCCCTGACACATACTTTCTTTTCTTTTTCTTTCATTCGTTTCTTTTTTTCTTTCCTTTTTTTCCAAGACAGGGTTTCTCTGTGTAGCCTTGGCTGTCCTGGACTTGCTTTGTAGACCAGGCTGGCCTGGAACTCACAGTTCTCAGCCTGCCTCTGCCTCCTGAATGCTGGGATTAAAGGCTTGGTCTTCTGCAAACAGGTAGTCTGTGAGAGCATTGCAGCAGGCTGCTCTAACCATTAAGGACACCATTGGATCAGGCTCATCCTGAGGAGCTTTAACGAGGGTGGGGGCAAGGCTCCATAACAGCTGGCCCAGAAAGAAGTCAAAAAGGTGTGTCAGGGGATGGGCCAGGGGTGAATGGAGAAGGAGTCTATGAGAAACCTTGGAAGTAAGGATAAGGTGCCCTGCAGCAGGAGGCCAGGTACTGGTCTTGTGGGTGGGGCTGTGACTGCTGAGGTCATAGTGGTGGGCGGGGCTTGTATGCCTGGGTGGAAGGGTGGGTGGATCTGGACCTAGTAAGAGCTAGAGAAGGAAACTGTGCACTGTGGAATCCCTTGGGAACAGGTGCTGGCAGTGGTGGGGGAGGGGCGGTATTCTGAAAGGCTTAGAGCTGAGAGAGGGAGGTAGAGAGCCTCAAGCAGGGGTGTGAGGGCCAAACTAGATGTGAGGGGCCCCACCTGATTACTAGGGAAGCAGGAAGTGGTGAGGCATTGGGGGCCTGGCTATGGATCCTGCAGAGTGGAGGTAAGGGGCTGCCAGGGTGGGAGGCTAAGTGATCACTTACAAAATTGGGCTGGGCTCTGGATGTTGACCTGAGAGGAGGCAGGGTCACCCTAAGAGCAGGACTGGGCTGTGTAGGTGTATACTAGTGTGGGAGTGTGAGAGCTGACTGAAGAGTGGTAGGCTGAGCTCTCTTGCTGATGCAGGGCTTCAGTGAGGTCTGGCCTTTCTCTGAGTGCTGGATTATGTCAGTATAACTTTTGATCCCTATTTAATGTTGCCCAGAACCGCTGAAGGAGAAGGGGGCCCAGGGCTGTTTCTGCTGTGACAGTTGTTGTGGGCTGGGCTGCGTGAGTGCTGAGATAAGTGAGCAGGGAATGCAGAGCACCAGGCCAAGGCTATGATGTGAGTGGTCACTTTCTGAGGAGGGGGCAGACTGCTGAATCCTCAGTTGACCTTCATTTGGCAGAGAACACCTGTAGCAGGGGGGCACTGTGACCTGCTGAGATAGAGTAGTGGGTGGGGGCTGTGGTTGCAAAGGTCAGGGAAGGGCAGTGGGTTTCAACCTTCCTAATGCTGTGACTCTTTAACACAGTCCCTCATGTGTTTTGTTGCTATTTCAGAACTGGAATTTTGCCCCTGTTACAAATGGAACCACAACATACATAGCTGGTGTGGGGGTCGCGACCCACGGGGGGAGAACCCTGTCTGCAGGGGTGAAGTATTGTACATTCTCAGGGAGATGATTTGAGTGCTGAGCTAAGGAGCTGTAGAAGTATGGGGGGGTGACAGAAGCTGTCTCTGCTGGGGTAGCTTGTGCTGGAGGTGTTGTGAGTGGACTGTCATGACTTAGGTAGTAGTGGTTGGCTGGGCTTGATGCTGAGGTGCAGCTGAGGCTGATGATGTAGGCATAGTGGGCAGAGCTTGCAAGCCAAGGTAGGAGCTTTGAGCAGTGACAGGTCTGCCTCCTGTCTTGCAAGCTGATGGACACGTTGAGGGCTGGGTGAAGTGTGAAGTGTTGGCAAAACTACTGAATGCAGTGGAGAAGAGGGAGCCTGTTTGTGTGTGTGCTGTAGCAACCCATTTGGGTGGGGCTGTGAGTGCTTTCCTAAGTGGGCTGGATTTATACTGGATATTCCCAGGAAGGGCCAATTGTCTTACCTATCTCCTTTTTGGAAGGAATATTACGTGTTCACGGTCCAGCTCTGGTTATCTTAAGTAGGCATATTTGGAGTTATTAACAATGATAAGCCCAAATTTTGAGAGACTCTCTGAACAGGCCACCAAAGAGCCAAGTCCAAATGTAGTGGCAAGGATGTCGTTATATTGCAGTTTCGAACCCAGGACACACCTCCAATGCGCTGATACAGCAGGTGCAGGGAAGTGGCCTAGAGTCTCTATTGAGAGGGTTTTTTTTTTTTTTTAACAAAATACATTATAGACAAAGAAATGGGATCTACAGTATATGATTGGATGACATCTGGGCAGAAGAGCTGCAAGCAGAGAGTTACAAGACTTAGAGTTTCATGGTTGGATAATAGGTAAAGGGGCCAGTTGGCTTACAGAAAAGATTGGCTGAAGCAGTCATGGGAGCATTAGGAACGTTGGTCTGGCCTCTCCAAATTGGTTGTTGCTATGTGCCAGACCACCAGCTGCTCAGCTTGACCAACAGAGAGTGTTTTTGGACTTTCCCAAGGTGAGCAGATTGTGTTGCCAGGGAATATTTTTTCTGTTTAGGCTAGTTTGTGCTTAGTCTGGAATCTGGGTTCAGCCCTTGGCTAGGTTCAACACAAAATGGAGTTTCCTTTACAAAATGGAGTTTGTTTTTCAAAATAGAGTTGTTTGATCCTTACAAACAGGATAGTTCAGACTGCGGGTTTATTTTACATTTTAACCCATTTGTGTGTGTCTGCAGATGTAGGCAGATACCCTGAAAAGCTTATTCAGTATTTGTCATATAAGCCATTCAGTTGTAGAATAATATAATTATCCTTATCCTAGATGGCATTAAACAGAAAACTATAAGAACCCAACATCTACAAGAACTCAGAAAATGCTAACATCAGGTTGTTTCAGTGTTCTTTAGGGATTTTTAACGATATTCAATAAGACTACAAGTCCTTTCTCAGAGACCCTGAGTTCAATTTCCAGCAACTAACCATGTGGTTCACAACCATCTATAGTGAGATTGGTGCCCTCTTTTGGCTTGCAGGCACACATGCTGTTTAAATAATAAATACATCTTTAACTTTTTTTTTTCCTTTAAGAACCTAAGGTACAGCTTATGTTTTAGCCTTTTGAAGTCACATAGTGTCTTTTCTTGGGCTGTGTAGCTTTGCTTTCTATCTTTGTCCTAGTGTCAGATGGTCTCCTGACCCAGGACAGGTATGTTGGAGGAAATTTTAAAACAAGCAAGCTTGGGTTGGGAGACAGGGTGTCTACTCCAACTCCAGAGCCAGCTCTTTAATAGACTAGTACAGCATGAAGTAATAGAATTTCAACCAAAATTAATGAAAAGAGATGGGGAAGAATATGCCATTCTCACCAAAGGAAAAGCCTACCAAGAGGTCATTCCAATTCAGAACATCTTTGAACAATATACAAGGGCACCCAGATTTATTAAAAATAAAACAAAACAAAAAACAAAAGGAAAACCACAACACAGTTGTTATTAAAGGTAAAAGCACAAAACGATGCAGACACTTCAATTGTGGGAGAATTCAGTGCCCTACTCTAAGCAATGGACAGATTACTGAGGCAGAAACAAAATAGAGAAATAATAAAACCAAAGATGGAATGAATCCAATGAAACCAATGGTTATCTACAGAACTTTTTACCCAAGCAGAAAAGAACAGTGTTTCTTCTTAGTGCCACACGGAACCTTCTAGAAAATTGGCAATATTTATTAGGTAACAAAGCAAACCGTAACTTATACAAAAAATTGAATTAACCCATTGTGCTTTCCCAGATCACCATGGATTAAGATGGATCTGAACAACAGAAATAACAAAACCCTACACAATCATGGAAAATGAGCAAACTCCCTACTCAGTGACAACTGGGCCAGGGAAGAAATGAAAAAGAAATTAAAGACTGTCTAAAATTCAATGAAAATGAAGGCACAACATACCCAAGCTTATGGGACACAATGACAGCAGGACTAAGAAGAAAGTTCGTAGTACTAACAGCCTTCAATCAGAAATTGGGGAGATTCCATACTAGCCACTTAACAGCTCCTCTGGAAACTTTCACAACAAAAGAGGCTGACACAACCAAGAGGAGTAGATGGCTGCAAATAATCAAGCTCAAGCTGAAGTCAACAAATTAGAAACAGAGGACAAGACGAAAAATGAACTGAAGCAAGAAGTGGTTCTTAAGAAAGTGAACAAGACAGACAAAAGACACACACTTAGCCAAACTACCTAAAAGGCAGAGAGAAAAATATCCAAATCAACAAAATCAGAAAGGAAAGACAGAACATAACAACACACACTGGGGGAAAAAAAAAACAAAGACACATTAGGTCTTACTTCAAAAAACCATAGTCTACAAAATTGGAAAATGTAAATGAAATGGACAATTTTCTTGTTAGGTTCCATTTACCAAATCTAAATCAAGATCAGGAAAACAAGTTAAATATCTTCATAACCCCTAAGGAAAAGAAGCAGCCATTGAATGTCTCCAACCATGGAGGAGGCAGGAGAAAGCCTCAGCGCCAGATGATTTTAGCTCAGAATTCTACCAGACTTTCAAAGAGGAGCTGATACCAATACTCTTCAAACTATTGCACAAAATAGAAACAGAAGGAACATTGCCAAACTCACTCTATGGGGCCACAGTCATTCTGGTACCTAACACACAAAGACCCATCAAAAAAATTTTTTTTCAGGCCAATTTCCCTTATGAACATTGATGAAAAATATACTCACAAACCAAAACCAAGAACACATCAAAGATATCATTCACCATGACCAAGTAGTGTCCATCGCAGCAATGCAGAGGGGGTTCAACATATAAAAATCCATCAACATAATCCATCATATAAACAAACGGAAAGAAAAACAAAACATGATCATCTCATTAGATGCTAAAAATCATGTGACAAAATCCAACACCACTTCATGATAAAGGCCTTGGAGAGATCAGGGATAAAAGTTCTGATAAGCTGGAGCACTGACTACTTACTAATCAGTCCCAAGCCCAAGGTTTTAATTTCCCTTTGGTTGAATTCTGAATATAGACTTGAGGGTGCCTCTCATCATGCTAGAAACAAGTCTGTCCACTCTGTATACCAAGTCTTCTAGACTGAGAAAAGAATGTCCACGCTTTTACTGGGTCTCAAAGGCATAAGCCTACCCCCAGCTGTCTTATAGACACAACTTTAACTTTTGTCCCTAGTCTGTATTTGTCTCAGCAGGTTTTTACCTGGCTAACAGACTCCATCCAGAGCTGCTGAGAGCTGGACCTGCTGGAAGTTGATGTAAACCAGACTCTCAGATGTGACTACTCCCTGTCTCTTCAACTGGATCAGCTAAACAGATGCTTTTGATAAGTGCCCCATTACCTAGCCTTTGACTAGCTTTTCAGGCTTTCCGGTCCCCAATAACAGCACCCTTAATGTCACCAGGAAAAAAAGTGACAGAAGAGAATGACATTGCTCATTGTCCCACTTTATAGGCTGAAATGCTAAGTCAAGGACAACTCTCTGGCAGGAGGAACAAATGGCCACAAAGAAAAAAGCTCTTAGTTCTGTTTAAACCAGTTGTGCTTTGTGCCCTCCTCATATCAAGCAAAAAGTGGGTGCCATTCAGATAATGGTCATGAGAGCACAGTACCTGGCCCTACAACAGGACAAGTCAGAGGAATACCTGTCCCTACAGCAGGCCAACTCAGCAAAGAAGATTCAGGAAGACCCATGATTGGGCCTTCAGGGGACCTGTCAGAGGCTGGGAATGAGAGACCAGAAGACCTAAAATTGGATTTCAGGGTCACCGGGACAAAGGTTAGGAAATAGGCCTAAAGGGGAGACCAGGCATGATAAGGCATATCTGACCAGCTAATGGGGAAAGAAGCAGTCTGGCTGCAGGAGGGCAGGGAGGGTCCTGGAATCCTGTGTTTGGACAATGAAACTCTGTCAGTTCTCAGTTGGAATCTTGACACATGTGACCTTTCCTCAGATGAGCTGGGTCAAGTTGCTCAACTTAAGCCAGGAAAGAGGGCATGGAGCTCAGACTGAGAGCCCTGCTCAAGCCTGTTTGTGTAATAGCAGTCCTGGGAAGGCTTTTGTGAATCCCTGCCTGTGTGCTGGCCTGGAGTTTCCTTAAATAGTCCCTGGACTTCTCACCTGGATGTGTTCAGACTGGGAACTCACATGCCTCACAGATGTCTCCAGCTCAGGTCAAGTTTCTCCCCTCCATGAGATCCTAAACCGTCTCAGGAAAAGTGAGCTGGTGCTGTAACCCATCGACAACAGTGTGGGACCGATCTTGTGTGATGCCCACATGACCCAGCTATGCCTGTCTAAAATAGGGTTTCCCGAAGTACACCTGATGTGCGTTCATCTTACCTCTTCCTCTTGACCTCTTCCCTTTCCACCGGAATGAATCTGGCCAAAGACTCCCCTGCCCCACCTTTCATCCTGAGGTCCTTTAAGTAAGAAAGACCCTTCCTGCCTTGCAGGGTGGACACTGGGACATAGCCAAACTGTGCCACCTCATTTTTCTTAGCTTCAGATAGCCACAGTCCTTGGGAGAAGGTCCAAAATTTGAATCCCTTTTACCCTACAAAGATGGCCCCAACTGCTGATATGATTCAAATCCTAGGTACTAGTCATCACCACCCAGAGATACCTCACTCACCCTAACTCAAGATGCCTAAGAGAGGCCACCCACAGCAGCTTCTCCTTTGAGCTCCACAGGAAACAGACTGTGGGTATAACAGTATTGTTTTTTAAATTATCTTTATTGCCTGTAGTCCCAGCTAGCAATCAATCAAGACACAGACGTGTGTTATATTTTAAAATAGCCTTAGTTATCCTGGGAGAGGGCAGATATCAATCTTCTAAACTCCCTCCCATGATGGGGCAGGCATGGGATCCCTGCCTCAGTCCCATGCCATCTGCTTCCAATAACTTCTATCAAGCTACTTCGCATCCTGTGCCTTTAGGTAAGGGACACTACATCTGGGGACTGAGGGCCTCCAGGTCCCTAGGGCTTGAGACCATTTTGTGGAATTCTTGGACCTTTATGAAGGGACTCTACTTCTGGGGACAGAAGGGCTCTGGGTGCCTAGGACTTGAGGCCATTTTGTCAGGTTCCTGGGCCATTAGGTAAGGAACACTACTTCCAGGGACTGAGGGCCTCTGGGTTCCTAGGGCTCGAGGCTATTTTGTGAAGTGTCTGTACCTTTAGGCAAGGGACACTCTATCTGGGGACAGATCTTCTCTTGGTTCCCAGTGGTTGAAGCCATTTGGTCAGGTTTCTGGAATGGAGAGTGTCAATCAGGTGTTTCTGATTTCAGGCCCTCAGGGGAAGTGTGTTGCTAAAGCTGGGTTTCACTTATTCGTGGACTGGGTATGAGAGGCCACTCAGAGCCATTTTCTGAGGTGCCTTAAGAATTGTTGCCATACTATGCTGTTTGCATACACAGCCTTGTAGCTTTCAAAACAGTAGTTAAATTCCTGAAAGAGTGACAGATAGACATAGCATTCTAAATTCCTGCAATGGTTTTGGGGGTGAGCTCCTGGGAATGGATAGACTAGTTTTCAGAATCTGCAAGAAAATGCAGGGTCCTGCCATTTTGACTTCTTTATTTTCTCGTTTTTCGAGACACAGTCTCTCAGTATAGCCAGGGCTGTCCTTGACTCACTTTGTGGACCAGAATGACCTCGAATTCACAACAATTGACCAGCTTTTTCCTCCTGAATGCTGGGTCTAAAGGCATGTGCCACCAAGGCAGAAACCCTTTTGGCTCTTGAGTCACCGCTGCCAGGCATTTCCAGAGCTGATTCATCTTGACTTCTCTCTCCTCTCTCAGGAAGATGAGCCTTTGGAGCATGGGGTACCATTGGAGGCAAGAGGGAGCCAGGTGTGTTTGACAGAGGAGGTAGGTATCGGCAACCAGGTAAGCTGTCATGGTCATTAATGAACATGTGAGAAGGCCCTGTCCCCCAGAGAGAGGAGTGCATTAAGCATGCACGGCCCTGTGCTGGTGCCTAGGGAACCCGGAGTGGGAGCTGCCACTCCTGTGGTAGAAAACTGGTTTTCCCGGAAGGGGAGCTAAGATGCACTTTGGATGGACTTTGGAAACTCCTAACAGAGCAGAGAGGAGGCCAGGCCAGGTGGCCATCACTGCAGATTCCACCACAGGGTGTGATAGTTCATGCTCCAGGCTCAGCCATCATGTCAGGGTACAGTATTGCCAGGTGTGGGAGTGTGTCACAGTGAGAATCCTGGCACTCAGAGGCACATGCAGGACCAGAGTTCTTTGGGCATAGGGCACCCCCCCCAGGCAAAACCCTACAAATGGTTGAGAGTTGTCCAAGCTACAGGTGTCAGATTCAACTCACCCTTTCTCTCCCCCTCGCAGGCCTGTGAATCTTCACACGTCTGAGCTGCAACAAGTCCATTCCTGTGTTCCCAAGGATCCATGGGATCCACCTGACATCAGATACACAGGTGACCTCCCAGTTAGCACTCAGTCCCAAAGCAGGGCAAGGGGCCTGGAGCATGCCCACGTCCCAGGAGCTCAGGCAGGTAAGGTGGAGGCCACCCACTCAGGGCATCCATCTGTTGGCAATATGCTGGGCTCTCCCGACTATGCTAGCGGCCCTGCCAGTAGGGCATCATCTTTTGAGTCTTTTGGCAGCCAAGCTACAGAACTGGATGACCCACACTCTCCCTCACAAGGTGTCCTCAACAGAAAGATGATTGATGTGGTTCACTTCCTTCTCATCAAGTACACTAGGAAGCAGCTGACATCTAAGACTCAGATTCTGTTCATAGTCCTCCGCGGTTATGAGGAATACTACCCTGTCATCTTTTCTAAGGCCTCTGATTGTTTGATGCTGCTCTTTGGCCTAGAGATAGTGGAAAGAAACACCACTGATCACATCTACTCTGTTGCCCTTGCCCTTGGGATCACCTACCATGGGACTCAGCATGGTTTTCCAGGCGTACCCAAGACAGGCCTGCTACTAATCGTGCTGTGCATCATCTTCATAGAGGACAACTGAGCTAGTGAGCAGGCCTTGTGGCGCGTACTGAACAACATGGGGTGTATGCGGACAGTGAGCATTTCATGTACGGGGAGCCCAGACGTCTCATCACGGAGCATTTTGTGCAGGAAGGGTACCTGGAATACAGGCAGGTGCCTGACAGCGATCCTCCTTCCTATGAGTTCCTGTGGGGCCCAAGGGCCCATGCCGAAACCACCAAGATGAAATTATTGAAGTCTTTTGCCAGCATAGTTAGGCAAGGTGCCAGAGCCTACCCCTTTAGATATGCAGAGGCTCTGATAGAGGAGCTACAGAGGGCCTAGGCCAGGATCATCCAGCGCATGGCACTATTGCTCTGAGCAGCACACATTCTTTTGCAAGGTCAGTTGCCATCTAATATGAGGAGAGGCAGAGTCATTTATCTAAGTACCATACCATCATTTGAGAGCTGGTAGGAGGAGATGTACACCATTGTATTCTTCATGTTCTGTCTGGGCAGCTTGGATTTTTCTTGTTGTTTACAAAATGTTGCTACCTTTACTACAAGGTGCATTCGCTAGAGATAAAGTTGTAGATGACATTGGTGAATATCTATTAGTATCTCTGAGCTTACTTTGTCATAAAACAAGGATGCAGTCCAGATCACTGTAACCTGTCACAAGACATCATAGCATTCGAATTGATATTTTCTCAGCAATGGGAATGATCTTATCACTAATATTCAAATAATTAATGTCTTTATAAAAATGTTTTCTCAACCTTAGTCACTACTGCAATAAAAACAGAGAATAAAACTAATTTTTGATAGCCACATTACTTATAGTCCCTCATTCCTTCTGATTAAAGTAAAAACTAAATTATAAGTAAAATAAATAAAATCCCTCCCCCTCTCCCAAACCCCCATTGTCAGCAGTGCAAAACAAGAAGACAGACATTAACTGTTTTCCTTTGTTTCTCTGTTGGAAAAAAAAAAAATACTGACCAAAATCACTTAGGTGGAAGAAAGATCACTTGGCTTACAGGTTAGAGTCCTGAAGGCAGGAACTGAAGCTGAGACCACAGGTGAATGGTGCTTCCTGGCTGCTTGCTTGCACAGCTCACAACTACCTGCCTAGATGATGGTAGGACCCAACAGCCAGCTGGTTCCTCCTATATTAATTATCAAGGAAGAATATTCTTCATAGACATGACCACATGTCAATCTGATTGAGACAAAGCCTCGACGCTGATCCTCTCTTCCCAGGTATGTTTAGGTTTGTGTCAAGTTGACCAAAACAATGTTCACATTACCTGTCGACTGGTAAAAGTAAGAGCAACAGCAGCCCTACTAGGAACACAGTAGGAAGAGATGCTAGTAGACTAAAATAAACAACTCTGAGCAGTCTCATTTGCTGAGGGACATGGCAGGGAGGAGTCAAGGAAGTGCTTTGCCTCAGTGGCTGGACACATGCATAGCATGTACAGTGCTGTCTTTGATATCCCCAGCACTTCAAAATACAAACCCAAGACATGCAGAGGGAAACCCTGGCCTGGGACAGGGATCGGAGTTACAGCTGAACACACCACACCTACTGAATGGCTTACCCCAACCATCTACAAGGGATTCCTGATATATAAGGGAATCATGGGAAAGGGGGGCCTAGAACTCCTGTTAGGACCTGTTCCACTTACATGGTCAGAAGGACAGGGCTAACTTAAATTCACATTTTAGTTCATTTATCTCCAGTGAAATTTGCCCAACTGTAAGGAGGCACTGGGTGTCGGGTGTTGGTGAAAGATTGAATAATGACTTGAGTGGAAAAGCGCTGGGATGGAGGAAGGGAGAAAAGAGGGAGGGAGGGAGTAGAGGAGCTGGTTCGTGACTCATTTTGGAGCTTCTGTGTAAGAGAGAGTAATCTGCACCCAGATTTTCAAGCATGTCCAAGAAGAGAGAGAGTTAGGGAATTTTATTCCTGAAATTTCACCGTGGCTTGTTAAGCTCATCTGTGTCCTCTGTATTCTCTGGTCTGTCCTGGAGGAATGACAGCAACACCACCTGTACTAGTTTGCATAAGAATGAGCCTATAGGCTCAAATATTGGAGTGCTTAGTCACCAGGGAGTAGAATTCTTTTGATATATTAGAAGGTTTGGGGGGAGTATGGCTTTGTTGGAGAAAGTGTGTCACTGGAGGTGAGTTTTGAGGTTTCAAAAGCCCATGCCAGGCCCACCCAGTCTCCTGCCCCCCCCCCGCCCCGTGTGTGTGTGTGTGTGTGTGTGTGTGTGTGTGTGTGTGTGTGTGTGTGTGTGTGTGTGTGTGTGTGTCCCTTTCTGCCTATGGATCAGGAAATAGATCTCAACTACCAATGCATCACCATGCCTGCTATGCCTACTGCCATGCTTCCTGATATTTTAATGGACTGACTGTAAGTCACCATCCTGGGCAGGCATAGTGGTACACACCTTTAATCCCAGCACTTTGGAGGCACAAGCAAGTAGACCTTTGTAAGTTCAACACCAGCCTGGTCTACAAAGCAAGTTCCAGGACAGCCCCAACTACAGACAGAAAAATCTTGTCTCAAAGACCAAACGAAACCAAACCAAAACAGACACCATTCCCAAAAGACACCACCCCAGAGTTTTAGGGGCTAGAATAAAATCCTACCACTCATCTACCTTTCACTATGGTTCTTCTCACTCAAGGCACTGTACCAGAGGTTTTTCATGCAAGACATGTGTTACAGCCATCCAAATGTCACACCCATTTCCAAGGTGAAGAGGCCTGAAGCTCCCAGTATTGGGAATTATTTCCCTGATTCCTGCCTAGTAATTGACAAGGCTGGGAGGATACCAGGGATCTGCATACTGTGGTCCAGGCTATTCTCTCTCCTTCCATACCAAGGTGTTGGTACCGGTATTCAAATGTAGGACCTTTCACAAGTGATTTGGCTTTGAGGGCAAAACTCTCATGAGGACTAATGTACCTATCAAAGAGACTCAAGAGACCTTGGCTGCTCTTGAATCTATGGAAGGCATAGTTAGGTCTAGTTTTGTTTATTTTAATTCACTATTTGATTAAGCTCTGTTTGATGGCATTTTCTTTTAAGAAATCAGAAGAAGGCCAAGTGTGGTGGAACAAACTGTTAGTCCCAACAATAGGAGGCAAAGTCAGGTTTAATCCTAGCACTCTGGAGGCAGAGGCAGGGATATCTCTGAATTTGAGACCAGAATATACAGAGTTCCAGATCAGCCAGGCTATATAGTGGAGACCCTGCCTCAAAACAAACAACAAATAGAAGTCAGGATCAGATTTTCAACATTTGCTTAGAAAACCCCTCAGGTTAATGCCAAATTTGTCATTTACTAATGCCGTCTTCCACAAACCCATAGGATACAAATCATCAAGTTATTATTACTTTATAATAAAATAGCCTGATTTTCATTTTCCAAAAGCATGTTCTCTATTTCTGAGACTTTACCAGAATGGCTTTCAACATTCCATTCATGTTATTATGTGTATTCTCTTAGATGATAGGATTTCAATTCTTCATTTTACCAGAATAACTTAAATTCCTATCTAAGAAAATATTTTTCTAGCATATACTTCATAACTCTTCTAGTTTCTTATACTCATCGTCCAGTTCCAAAGCCAATTTCACTTTTGTGTGTGTGTGTGTGTAGGTTTTTATCAGCACTGCCCTCCTGGTACCGAAATCTGTCTTATATCAGATTTCAATAACAAAGCACCATACACTAAGTTAGATCCAAAGCAGGCCTCCAAAATGGCGTTGCTGCCAACAATGTTGTAAGATGCCACCTTGGATGTAACCCAGCCTGGATTCTGTCTGGGTAAACAGAAGGATTGTTATTGGGTAAACAGAACACTGAACTCAACTTTCCTCAGGGATCTCTGGTGGATTTCTGTTTACCTGGAAAGCCACTACTTCCATCCTCCTCCTCAATAATCAACCTAGAACATCTAGTCTCTAATTAGCCCAAACAGCCAACAACAGATCAAAGACCCCCCTGCTAACCCCAAAGCTGCTCTGCCCCTCATGCCACTCTCCACCTGGCACTAGCTTCCCAATAGTACGGCAAGGTTTTTCCTACTTGCAGCTGTCTGAGGCAGCCCAGCAGTTCGTATCCCAAATAAACTGTTCTTTCTATCCACGAAGCAGTCTAGTTTGCCAGTTTAACTGTGCCTCACTTACACATTGAATATTTAAATTACCAGAAATTTATTATTTTCCCTTCCAATTCTGGGTGTTAAAAGTGCCTTGAAAATCGCTAGTTGTATGAGTATCTGGTGAGGGCTCTTTTCATGGCTTGTAGTGATCACTTTGTTGCTATTAAGTACCCCAGTGGCCTTTTCTTAGTATACATGCATAATGAACTCTCTAGTGACACTTCTTACAAAACACACTTCTTTAAATAGGATCAAGGCCCCACATTTATAATCTCATTTAACCTTAATTACTTTTATAGAGGTCACATTCCCAACCATAGCCCCATTAGAGTGTAAACCTTTAATAAATGAACTTTGGGCTTGTCCTTTTCATCCTGTGCCCCTGGTGGCAGTGGCCGGTGATAACATCAGTGGTCGCTAAGCACCCTGGGGGCAGGTTGCTTCTATGCCAACATTCCTCTCTTTTCCTATAATTAAAAAATGAGGACATTGGGTTTCTTTTCATGTAAGGTAAGTTAAAGTATATAAATATAGGTTCATTGGATGCAGCTCTTGGCTGCTATGTAAGGGGGAAAAGAGTGGGGGGGGGGCGGCAAGAAGCAAGAGCACCAAACTGTCTAGATTATATGGGGAAGGCGAAGGAAAATCTCTACCATGGAAAGTACAGAGTAGGGGGCAGGATATGCCAGCCATGTCCTGCAGCAGATAGGGACCAAGGAGTGCTAGGAGAACCGGGAGCTGTTTGTCCTGGGCCTGGAGCACACCATTTTAGCCTTTTGTTGATAATAAATGGACAAGGAGTGAAGAAATCAATCCTCTTTGGCTGCTTCTTGCTGACACTAGGGAGGCAACAGGGAGTCAAAAGGCTGAAATGTTGGCCAGGTCTGGGAAGAGCAGGCTGCTATATTTGCTGTCCAGGGTCTGAGAACATCTGACATGATCTGCAAGTTTAGACTGGAGCACCTGTGGGTAGCTACTTTGGCACTGTCTTGACTGTAGGAAGTCTGGCAGGATACTATATATATGGACATAAGACAAAGTTAAGAAGAAAATTTCTTTTGGTGTAAATTTAACATTTTTGGGAAGGTGAGCAGAGACAGAAGTTTTGGAGCAAAGAATAGAACAACTTGAATATGGGTAACTTCCTTTCATTTACCTTAGGTGTACATTTGAAACTTTTGGGGGAGCAGAAAGGAGACAAGGCTTGAAAATAAGGAGCCTAATTCCATCTTTGTCTTATTTATACATTTGAAATTTGGGGGAGAGCAAAGAAGAGAAAAGGCTTGGCTATAAGGAGGCTACCTCCATTTTACCCAATTGCTAGTGGTAACTAAAAGTTTCATTTTGGATCTTTGGATCTGTTCAAACTTGGTTCCAGAGGTATGCAAGCTTAACAGCCCTTCATGTGGGCATAGGGATTTGAAATTCCCTAAAAGGCATCCCAGAGGAGCCTGGAGAGGCATCAAATGGACAATTTTCATGGGGGAGGTGAAGTCAGGTGCCCACTGGGGTGTCCCCCATTGCAAGGTTTAACTCAAAAGACTTGGTATAGACTGTCCCAGTGACACCTCAGTGCTGGTCAGCAACCAAGAAAGCACAATCCAAACAGGATTGAGCTGAGGCCAGAGACACAGCCACCTAGTGGACTAGGATTTTAGTGGAAGAACAGAAAGAAAACTGTGTTCGCAGTTGTCTAGCCCAATGGGAAAGGTCCTAGTTACAGGTTAGCTAGGAGGGTCAGCCACAGTCCTACAGACTTGGGTTGGGTACCTTTTCTCCCAGTGAACCAGAGAGATGTTGACAGTCTCTGGGACAAAGGAAAGCATTTATATTGAGTGGAAACTCACCGATGGAGCTGATATTGGGGCCAGAAAGGTGACAATCAGGTAGTTAGGGAGGGGAGTCCCAACACTAGTGAGAGGGAAAGAAATCCTACCCTCTGAATAGGCAATACATGGGAGACTGTTGATTGGCCGTACTTATCTGGATTCCATTTGACCTGAGAGGCTGATTTCCTGAGGCTTACAAGAATCATTTTAAGTTCATAAAGAGAGATAAATTTTAGACATGTTAACATCATTATTGTTTGAAATCTTCAGTGAAACACACATCATTGAAAAAGATAGTAAGCATACATTTTTGTGTTATACCATAATAGAGGCTTGGGAAAAAACATTGAGTTAAAAGCATGAATACTCTTTGAAGTAAGCTTAGGAGAGGCAGAAGCTTTATGGATGTTTCAGACATCTGTGGAACAATAATGTGAGGAGGACAGAAACCTCTTGTAGAGCAGAAGGGCAAAAGCTCACTTGATTTTCATTTTCAGCATCGGTACACATCATGAAAGGTACTTGTCCAGAAGACTGGAGTATATAAATTTAAGTACAATTTAAAACATATTAAGTAAAAGACAAACCAAAGGAAAATTTTAAATCCTGAGCTTGGAAATATGATAGAGGATCATATAGTGGAATATTTTACCATAGTTAGATTAATAAATCATAGCTCCATTGATCAGTGTCAATACTCTGAACACTTAATACAACAATAGCATAGCAACAGGAAGAAATAAAGCAACCTTTTAGACATTCTGACCTTAGTAACGTGCATTGATCAACTTAAAACACCTTCTTAGACCTTCTAACATTGATAAAATATTTTTTGGAGCTTTAAGACATAGGTGAAGTTGTTGTGAGCAGTCATGGTCCTTTAGCTAAAAGAATGGTAAAAGGTTGTATTTGTGACCTGGCCTTTAAGTCTGAAACAAGGTAGACTGTATCTAGACTTGACAGTAGCTCTAGGAGTAAGGCTTAAGGCCAGTCTCCTGCATATGAAGAGGACTAGAAAGGTATCTGAAACCTCCCATGATAGAATCTGGCAATGTGACTGTGTAACCTGAATATGAGGTTAAAATAGGCCTACAGTGTTACTCTAGGTTTGGTGAGGTTGCTGAATCTAGGAGCCATCTGTACTCTGCCAGGTCAAGGAGCTTGAAGGCTGGAGGTGTCTATAGCACTTGTGCTGGTTGAACCTCCAGTGGCTGGGCACAGAGAGCAAGCCTGGACTATCAGAGGCCAATCTGGCAGGCAGAACACAGCTTTTTGGCAGCTGTGGGACCAGTGTCCCTTCTGGCTACATCTGAAACAGGTCCCTACTAAAGCTGACTCAGGCTGGATCTGAGCAGGATGGGGCATTGCAGACCTCTATTACTTTGCCTCAGGGTAATGGCTAATGTCTGGAGCATAGTTTTCTTCTGTAGCTGAGCCTGTCAAGAAGGCTCCTCTTGGGCTTTAAAGATTTAAAAAACTATTTTTACCAGCTCCTATATAGGGATTTAGGAACCATCCTCAGCCTTTTAGTAAAGATGACAGTGAGACCATAATCTATCTTAAGAACATTTAGATAGACAAACTTTATTTAATTTTGAGTATATGTATAGGATGTTACAGTTTAAAGGTCTATAGTTTATTTTAATCATTAAAGAATAAGATCTTATGTTTTATCCCTGTTAAATTAGGGACTTAAATTTCATAAGCACAGTCCATAAAAAGAGAGCAGAACAGTTTCCTAGATGGTTTAATTTATAAAAATTCCAGTCTATAAAAGTCTAAAGCTATATTATAGATTAGCAAAAAACTGCTAAATATATTTATAAAGCAGTGTTTTTTAAGCTTTTGAAAATGAAGGCAGAGCATAACATTCAATTTTTAACATTGCAAACAAATTAATGTTGCCAGAATTAATATATCATAGTCTCCAGGGCTGGAAATATAGTAGAACGTTGTGGAATAATTTAAAATTGTACCAAACCCATTAGCTAGGAAGCATGTAGTTGAATCCAGGGCAGCTGGTGACAGGAGAAACAGTATGTATTTATTTGTCTAGGAATTAGTAAAGACATGAGTTAGAAATCTAGGGTTAAATTATATATGTAGAATGTTGCAAAGAGATAACCTTGAAAATGTAAAATCAGAAAGTAGGTCAAGCTTAATCCTGCAATTAATTACACTACTGCAGACCAAGCAATAAAAGACTTAAAAGGCAAAAGCTGTATTTGGGGTTTAGCAAGGATTTGAACAGGCTGGGTGCCCTTAGTAAAGATGGCTGGTGTAGCCATACTTTTCCGAAAACAAAGATGCCACTAGTTACATGATTGTCCTTAGCCAAGATGGCACAAGTTAATAGCTCCACCCCTTACCCCAAACCAGCATGGCGATTAGATCAGGCAAGTGCTGTGAGCAGCAAGTTGCAGGGGAGTTTAAAAATGCTACTGGGCTGTCATGGTGCCCAGCTGCTGTAGCTGCCAGCTCTGGGAGCACAGTCAGTCCAGCAGGCCACAGTGACTCTAGGTGGCTGCACGGTGTTCTAGCAGCCACAGGAAGTATGAGACAAGGAGGGTCCTGCTCCTGCCCAGCTCTGGCTGCTGTGCGTTCAAGCTACACAGTGCAAGTGACCTCCATGACCAGGGCAGCAGGAGAGCCCCAGCAATGCAGAGCAACACAAATCTCAAGCAGGCAGATGGCAGTGGAGACAAGACCCCCCCCAAATCCCCAGTCTCTGTGGCATGGGTCCCCGAGGGGTATTCACTGCAGCAATCAGGATAACAGCCCTGAGACTGGTGTCGCAGGGGGCCCAGCCTTGCAGCAGCAGCAGAGTGAAATCATCTGTGCGCCATGGACCTCTGGTCCAGGCTGCTTTGACTGTGCATGCCTAGCAGACTGTGGCCATTTCAAAGTCATTTGCACATCTTTGTGCAGACAGGACCAATCAAGAGGCTGGCACAGTGACTCCAGAGTCCAACCCAAGCCCAGGGAGTGAATTATGGGTTATGGTTACCTAACCTTGGATGGAATCCAGTGCAAACAATTTGGTGGTGCAGCTCCAGTTCACAGATCAGGAGTTGGAGGCTGAGGGTGGCAGGAGAGCTGAGCAGCTGAAGAAAGCTGAGCAGAAGAGAAGCATATGGGGATGAATGTAGATTCAGAGTGAAATTTGGTAGGTAAAGGGGTCCCAAGAGTATCGATCCTGGGTTTTGGCATCAATGTAATGATTACAAGATTAGATGCTAGGCAACAGATATGATATGGAGAAGTTTATTATATGAGCGTGGGAGGGCAGGGTAGTGGGAGGGGCACGCCAGAGAGAAAGACAGAGAGCTAGAGACAGCAGCAAGAGAGGAAGAAGAAAGAAAGAGAGAGAGAGAGAGAGAGAGAGAGAGAGAGAGAGAGAGAGAGAGAGAGAGAGAGAGAGAGAGAGAGACTACACGACTACACGAGGTGGGGTTTGCCATTTTTTTTTATATCATGGGAGCTGGCACAGCTAGTAGTGGGCAGGTAATGATGTCATAGGTTGCAAGGCAGACCAGGAGCAGTATGCTAACAGTAGTAACAGTTTCTTAGATAGGATAAAAAGCATAATCAGTTAATAATATATTGTGTTACATCAAAATGTAATATATCTGTTCCTTTAAAACCATGGTTAATGGAGTGGAAAGACAATGTAAAGGACAGAAGAAAATATTTCTGATGCATTCGTGCCAATCTATGCTGATAAGTTTCTGCAGCTATCCTTGTGGATGTTCATAACAGTATGGTCTTAACAGATGATAAAGAAGGCACTAAAACAGAATAGGAATTATAAGTAGTTCACATATAGAGTAGATATTTCTTAATATGTTAAGTCTAATAAAATAACTTATGCAGATATATATAGACACATAAATTGTATGCATCTATTAAAAAGATGTTTACATGTGTGCAAATGCAAATCACTAGAGTAGGAAATGTTAGATAATTTTAAAATAAAAATAAGACTTGCCAAAAATCCCCTTCAGTTTTTTTTTAAACTACCATGTATACTGCAAGCAGCTCTTTTCCCCCTGGAAGGCACTGGCCAGCACTGTCACCCTGACTATGTCCCTCACATTTCTGCCACCTCAGGAGACTTGGAAATTCTAGAGGGAGTGGACAGAGGAAATAAAGCAAGAAGAAGATGCTGAGAGCTGAGGGTTTCCAGATAACTTCATTCTGTCCTTGCTGTCAGCCCCGGGGGAACCTCAGCATGGTTCTGGACATGACAACTATTGAGTTCTGCCTGGCTGATCAGAGTGAAAGGAAAGCCTATTCTGTGGTCCCTAGAGCAGGTCTGCAGAGCAGAGGTGTCCCAGGCCCTGAAAAGGGTAAAAGCTGAGGCTGAACTTGGGTGGAAATACCCCAAATAGAGATATTCTAAATAATCTAGCATTCTTGTCATACCCGTACCAAATATGGGCAACCTTGTCAGGCAAGCACTTTCTCCATCATCTACCCAGGGAGCTCTGGATCTTAGAGCTTTTGTTGTGAGAATTACGGAGATGACATAAACATGACCCTCCCTCTTCTAAAGTCCTGATGACAAACCAAAGTCTCATTCCACCATAGTTCTCTCTGGTGACTCAGTGAGTGTATTAGGCTTACTTACAGAACCTGGGCTAGGAATCCTATGTAGGCAGGAATGTGGGTGCCCATAAAGCAGCCTTACTGGAAGGTCTTCAGTCAACATAGATGGCTGGTTTTCTCATGGCCACATAGATGGAGCCTCCTTTCCCTGGTCTTTCCCAGCCTGTGTATCCTAGCACCTCCTACCAACCCACAGACGCCATCATAGTTGATGCTTGTAAGCAGGTACAGCTGATCTGACCAGGATAGTGGCTGTTTTAGTCAGAGGATAACACTCTACAAAACGCCTTACTCCAGCTTGGCTCTTACAGTCTTTTTGTCATCCTAAAAGGTCTAGGACAGACTTTATAGATTCTAAGAGTAGTTAGTACCTCGTGAGGAACGAATGCCTTGGCAATGGAGTACAGAGGCTTCCTAATCTCTGATACATGTAGTATGACATATCTGTGAGGCCAGCGCAGCTGCCCCAAGAGAGGAATTGCAACAGAAAAATTACATGTGGGGACATCCATCATGTTAGCCTCTGATTTATCAGGAAATTGGTAAATGAGCGGATGAGATGGAGATGTTGACTTGCAACTTCTCATGGCACTGAGGAGAGGGGCAGGTGAAAGGTCAAGAGAACCCAAGTTGGATCTATACTAATGAGCCTTTCCTGAAATTTTAAAAACTGAAAGCTATGGGAGGAGGCAGAGAATTGAGGTTAGGGTTAAGCCTTATCCCAGAAAAAGGTAACCCCAATAATGTAGCTCTGCCCACAAAGGAGATAGACTTATAGGAAGGCACTCTGCTCGGTTCCACTGTAATGGACTCAGAGAAGTATGCCTTGTCTTGGAATCTGAAGAGCAGTGGGGGTCTGGCTGACTGAGTGGAAATGGTAGTATTCTGAGTATGGACTGAGGAAGTCCCACTACACAGATCCCAAGCAATCCAGCCTTTCCTCCATTGTCAGTCCTGTACCATTAGGGAGATTTCTCAGGCAAGACAACCCCATCCTAAACTTTCTAAATCCTTCCCACTACTTTTGGACTGAGTACCCTGGATAGGATCCAGCAATATCCCTGCTCTGAGCCCAGACAAGCACTGTGCAGAGGTGACATGCAAGGGATTTCTGATTTCTGTATCCAGGTCCGAGAGAGCTGAGGCGTTTTCCCACCAAGAGCACTGCCTCAGCAGAGGGAAGGGACAAGGTCCTACACAGTGAGGATGAGAAATTGAGAGTAGGGGTGCGAGGAGTTTGCACTGGAGATCACAGTTTTCATTTAAACATAGGGGCACTCAATGTTGGATCACCAAAATGTAATACTAGAAGAGGTGTGTGTGTGTGTGTGTGTGTGTGTGTGTGTGTGTGTGTGTGTGTGAGTTTGAGTTCATGTTCAGGAGCCCAAGAAGGCCAGTACAGGACACCAGATCTTGTGGAACTCAAGTTACAGATATTTATGAGCTGTCATGTACATGCTGAGAATCAAACTCAGTTTCTCTGCAAGAACAGTATTCATTTTTTTGTTGGGGTGTGTGTGTGTGTGTGTGTGTGTGTGTGTGTGTGTGTTGTTTTGATTTTGTTTTTTTGAGTCAGGATTTCTCTGTGTAGCCTTGGTTGGCCTAGACTTGCTTTGTAGAATAGGCTGACCTGGAACTCACCAAGAACCACCTGCCTGTCCCCGAGTGATGGGATTACAGGTGTGCGCCACTGTGCCCAACTCAGTATTCATTCTTAACTAACCAATCATCTCTCCAGCCCCACTAATATAGAACATTGATGCCCTGAGAGAAATTGGCCAAAGACAAATGGGGAAGGTTGTCTAATACAGACATGGACACAATAGGTACTTATGTAACATCTATGTAGCAAAGACACCAGCTAGTCTGAATCACAGTGAAGGCCTTGCTGGAGAGAGGGTCTTTCTCCGCTGGAGCAGCACTTCTATGTCCCTCTTGGAGTCTCTTGAGTCTAGAGGAAAAGGTACCGTTCCAAACTTAAAATTAGTCCCCAGCCTCAGGTCATTTTTTTCATGTGAAGCCATACTTAGTGATGGCCTGCCTTTGAGTGATGTAGACATGAAAGTGCAATGTGGGAAGTAGCACCCTTTGATCAAGATGCTGCCAAAGGTATCATAAAATGACTCAACTCCCCTGAGAGAGGAGCATCACAACATATCCAGCCGGCCAGCTCATAAATGACCTAGCTAGACAAGGGATGTGTCAGCATGTGAACCTTCTTCTGCTCCACAGTTATCATCATGAAAAAGACAGCATCATTGCCCTTTATTGTTTAAGGTTATATATCAAACTTTAAGCACAAGTCATGGAATACCTCCTTGTCTCAACACTCTTTAGGTCTGGCAACGTCACAGGAATGTAGTGGCTAAGCAATATAAGGCTCCAGGTCAGAACCCATAAACCATATGTCCTTGTACAACATTTTCTTATCAAAACACAGTTAATTCAAGAACTACGAACAATGATGGGTTTATAGTTATGTGCTTCTTCTGAACATCACATAAATAGGGAGTAGCATGAAATCCTGTAAAGACCCTCCTGACAAAGCTGGTCATGGTGTTGGCCAGGAGAGAAATGAGAGACAAGTCATGTAGGTATGAGCACCAGCTACCTGTTAGTGTCACAGCCCATAGAAAAGTAGATGGTGGCCTCCTTCCTGTATCTCTGTAGCCTGCATATGTGTCCCTCCTAAGCAAAACTACTATTGGGTCTTTGCAGTTATGCAACAGAAAATCTGGCAGTTGGCCTTCAGAAAGCAAGTCCCTTGGCCATGAAACATCTCAATAGAGAGAGACGTGGGTTGCGTTTTGTACCTGCATACGATCTATGCAATCATTCATCTACTCAAAGCAACTTTGATATCCCATTGTCCTCCCACATAGGACTATGTCTCTCCACACACACCCCCATTTCCATGAATAAACAAAATCTCCACACTGGAGACATAGTGACCTCAGAGTCCTGGGCCTTTGGGAACAGTAGGCTTAAGCAGTAGCAGCAGAAACCTCTTAATTTCCCCATAGGGAGAAGAGTAGTGGCATCCAATTACCAGGACTGAAACTGATGGTGCATAAAGCAGGAACAAAGCACCTGGCAGTTGAGTCTCAGCCACTGCTTCAGCTTAAGAAGGCATTTTCTGAAATTCAAGGAGCTCAAGAAAGAATTCATGCCTGATTTCTGGCTACATGCAGGTTGTCTCTCACCAACACTAACTGGCTGATCTTCCTGACAGATGCTGTCAACCATGACCTAAAAGACCACCCAGTAAAAGTCCCCCTAAACTACAGAGACAGCTAAGAGAGCGAGAGAAAACTGCATTGCAATTTCAGGCATGTTCTAGAACCCCAAGAACAGTCTAGAAGGCCTCCAAAGCTTTCACAAGCCACTGTGGATGAATGGCAAGAGTTTCTTCCCTTTGCATACCCTCTACTGATGCTTGGAGAAACTCAACAAAGGATGCTCACTCCACCTGCCTGCTTTACTTGCCTGTGGCAGCCAGAGGATATCCTTGTCATAAGGAAGAATAATTCCAGTTTTTCTACAGAGTGAAATATACACAGTACACATGTAAAATGAATCACTTTATTGAACTATAGGAGCAAAAAATAGTGGATTTAACCACATTTTTAACAGACAAGCAAAAAATTGCTGTACGCTGTTTCACCTTTCTCCTGAAACAGAACAGGCTCACTAGAGGCCTGTGCCAGGGGTAGAATCAGGGTCATAGTAGACTTAATTATGTGTCACTGAAGCCACTGATCAGGTGGCTATGAAAACGTACTGTACCTCTTCATTAGGGAGATCAAGTCTTCATTTACTTCCATTGGGAAATGAATCATTTGACTTAGACTGAAGGTTCTTGTTTCTTGTGTGATGGGTTCTGGGATGGCTTTAACATCAGAGGCTAGAGAAACTGCTGACAGGTAATAGCAGCTGCATGCCTAGTATGCAGTGTTCTTGCAGGTGAGCAGAACGTTGTGGACTTTGACAGGAGTCCCTGACAGTTCCTGGTCTGCCTTGGCAACCTTCTCCAGTGCTCTGGTCTCAAGTGGCACTTCTTGGGATTTTAAGTTGTTTCTCCCACACTCCATGTTGGAAAAGCACAGAACTTTCCTCACTTGTAGTAGCTGTGCTGGCAGCCATTCCAGGGTGTCAGTGGTTATGATAAGTGAAGGTGGAGCATCTGTCTTGGACAAAGCAGTTGAGCTATCTGCTTCTACCATGGCTTAACCCATCCATCTCCAGCACAAGCTTGTAAAAAAATACTTTAACAGAGAATATGCTGTACAGAACTAGGATTTGACACTGTATATTACAAGCTAAAATAGCTGTATAAATACTATACAGGCATGGAATCATGCCATTGGGAAGGGCTCACTGATGAGGCCCTGCAAACCTGCTGTCACCCTGCCTAAAGTGAAATCTCTGATTAGCAGGAACTAGGAAAGCAAGGCTGGCCTGTATCTGAACACAACAGGTGTGTACAGACTTAGTTACAGCCCCCACTGGCTACCTATAAGCAGCACAGCTGAGCCACAAATGCAAGTGGCCCCATAAGAACCACATCTTTCAATACTTTGATAGGAATTTAGCACTAGAAAACCTGTCTAGACCACAGATGTGCCTTCTGCAGGCCTAGGCAGCAGTCACCTGTGGGTGGGTACCACAGGACTAAAAACAAATTTCAGGTTCCCATACAGAAAGAAATGGGTTCTTTACTCATGTGTCCCTGGCATCCATATTGGTAGATACCCTCAGTCCCTGCCACTTATGTTCTGTTATGAGTGGCTGGTTGGCACTGTATGCAAACGAGGCTTCAGATGGAGGTCCGAGGTCCAGGCCTGGGTCGGGGCAAGGGAAGTAGGAGTGTGTGCTCCAGTACACTCACAATCCGGCCCCAGTGGCATTAGTCTGGCATTTCAATATTTAATTTGGGTGGAGGGAGGACATACTTGCCAGGGCTCTGGGTGATGACGACTCTGGTCTTCTTGCGAAACATAGGTGCAATTTTAGGAGGTTCTGGAACTGGGGTTTCTTCTGTTTCATCATTGTCTTCATGGTGGAGATCATATGAAATGTTTCCATACTCTCTCAAAAATGGGAATATTTCAAGCAGAAACTGGCAGAAATCTTTGCGAATACCAAACCACCCTGAAAAATAAGAATTTTCCCTTTCAAACACTAGGCTTTTGTGTCACATTTTTTCCCTGAACAAGGAGTTCACTGGCACTGTGTATCACTTCAATCAGGTTCCTCAGAAGTGAAGGCTGGGCAGGATCTAATTACCCAATAAGCAGAGGAATGGAGAGTTCCAGTTCCAAAGTTCTCAGAGGGCAACCACAGGCCAGTGGTGGCTGCACCTCCAGGTCCCTGTTGGGGTGATTGTCCAGCCTCTGGTGAGGCAGGCTAGAGAATACAGCTTTACCTGGCCAGCCATTGAGTCAGATGGAAGCTGGAGCTGCAGGGCCACTGACTCATGATAGCGATTCTCAAATCCTGACAAAACCTAGACATTTCCATGTTCTTCCAATCTTCTAGACCCACGCTAAATTAACTCATGACAGAGTGATACTTAAGCAAAGGATTCCCATAACCATCTAAAATCTGAGTAGGCATAAGAAGGAATTGGCTGAAATCAAGTCTGAGGTCATCAGAACCCCTCAAAGTAGGTCACTGGGTTGTGGTCTCCTTGTTTCCTAGGGGACTATCAAGCTTGGTGCTGGCTCTTGTAGGACACAAACAGCCGTTCACACTGCACTGCATTTTACACTTTCCCTTTGCAAGGATGTCATATGGGCAGTTCTCTACATTATACAAGGTAGAGCTCACAGCCTTACAAGAATAGTATCTTCCTCAATGACCACCTTCAAAGTGCATGACATAGAATATTGGTTAAGATAGTCTAGCTCCATGAAACTGAAAAGATTCTATTCCATTGAGGAGAGGGGGACAGAAAGGGACCTGAATGACTCTTGTCATTCTAATGGGAGCCATAGATTTCTGATGAATCCAGAAAGGATCTTGAACCTATTTTAAGGAACAGGGAATGGAAACTCAGAGACAACTTGCTATGTTTGGTGCTATGTCTATTTGTCCACTTGTAGTGTTCCTTGGGAATGAGGTATAATACAGAAGAGCATCCCAAAGCATATGATAGCATGCATCCTTAGAGCACACATAACAACTTTTAAAGTGAGGTCCTGAGTATTATTGCTTCATAAAGCACAGTGCATGCATAGACCACACACACACGCACACACGCACACGCACACACACACACACACACACAGAGCTTCCTAGTCTGTGAACGTACAGTGGTTTCCTCCTTTCTGTCCAAATGTTGTTGCCATCAATGTGATCAGTGAGAGCCACAGGGGAACAAATATTGGAATACAGGAGAAAGCATTGTGGCCATCCAGTTTGTGAACCAGCAGGATCTAGAGAAAGACAAAGTTAAAGTGGTACTGATGCATCACAAAAATGGACCAAGTCTGCAGTTGTCCCCATTGCTCTCCCTCTATGGATCATGTCTGGGAAGAGGGAAGGCCACCATAGGTAAAAGCCACAAACCATCCATCCAGGATGAAATGACCATGGAGATTTCCCATCTGTCCCCAGGGCCAAACAAATGTCCACCCAGCTGAAAGATTCTCACTTCTAGGAGTTTTATGAGAGGCTCCTCATAGGATTTGTTCAAATGAGCCAATAATATCTAGTTTAGATTTCTGTGTCAAACTCTAATACAAAACAAGGATATTCAATACTTTTAGAAAGTAGAAGCTGTATACGGGCAAATGCCTTGTGGCTAGAAATGTGTACTGCTCTCTGTGAATCCTGAAAGCACATTCTCGTGGTCCCCAGTTCCCTCTGCACTTTCTCTCACAAGGATAGTGGTATATTTACCTAGCTATGCTAGATGCTATCCAAGCTAAGGATAGACTGTGGGAATACAAGAGATTTCCTATAGAAAGCTTACCTCAAAAGTAAGAAGAGGCACGACAATGGTCATCCAGCTCAGTGCCATGGTTATATGTGTCCTGCGTTGTTCTGCGATCACGTCCATGGAGCGCAGGAACAGAACCGACCACACAATGTAATAGAGGACCACCAAGCACAAGAAGGACATGAGAATCCACAGAGGGACACATACAACCTTCAGAGAAGTAGAAACGTAATATGTTGAGAATTTCCCTAAGGCCTCTGATAGATGCCATTATCATTTTGCTGGGTCTCTTCAGGTAGTCAAGCAGAAGCATGACTAAAGACAGTCCTACTGCCCAGGACTGTCATGGAGATAGCACGGGAAACCCCATAGGACTTCCATCCAGGAAATGATGTCATTAGGCCCTCTTCCCTTCAGGTAACAACCTTCCATCTGGATCTCCAAGCAAAGAAATTTTAAATTTCTTCCTAACACATTCCCTCACTCTCAAGTCACCTATTTTGTCATTCACTCATTTTCATGCTCCCGCAAACCATCCCCACATTGCCTCACTCTGTCACTCCCATACTCCGTCATTCTCAGTTATTCCTAGCCCCTTACTTTCAGTAACTTCCTGCCACATTGCCATATCTCTCTCTCTCTCTCTCTCTCTCTCTCTCTCTCTCTCTCTCTCTCTCTCTCTCTCTCTCTGTCTCTGTCTCTCTCTCTCTCTGTCTCTGTCTGTCTGTCTGTCTGTCTGTCTGTCTGTCTCTCTCTCTCTCTCTCTCACACACACACACACACACACACACACCTTACTCCCAATCACTTATTAAACATGCACGCACACCCGGTCATTCTCTCGTTCCCACAGTCATTATTAACTCCATCACAGCCCCTCACATTACCCCCACTGTCATTGCACTCACTTCCTCATTCTTAGTCATTCATATATAATTATCTCTTCCTCTCCCACTCATTGCCACTCATGCATGCACTCCATCCCACTAGAATCACCTCTTCACTGTCGCAGCCATTCTGTCTCTTCCTCACTACTCACTCTCATACGTTCATTCGCACTCTCTTGCTGTCAGGCACTCTCACTCACTTCTTGACACTTACTCTCATTTACATCCTCACTTCCTCACTATCACACACTCATATTCCCTTATTTAAATAACCCTCATGCTCACTCTGTCTAGCCACTCACATAAGACGTATTGCTCACTTACACTCTCACTCTGTCAAATTTCCACTCACACTCCCTCACACATCCCTGCTCTCACATTCACTTGCAGACTCCCTCCATCAGTCGCATCTACTCTCACATATCCATTTGCTCACAGTTACTCAGCGCACTTGGCCGTTCTTCCACTCTTATTCTTACTTGGCATCAACACCAACAGTCACTACTCCCTCAATCACCTATGTATGTGGGGACTGTGTGTGTACATAGGAATAAGTCCTTATTATTTTAATTGGGTCCTTTGTATACATTAGTCAGAAGTTAAACTTTTTTAAAAATAAAGATTAAATAATTAATTTGTTTGTTTGTTTACTTATTCATGAGCACCCTTTCAAGCCAGAAGAGGGCATCAGATCCCATTAGAGATGGCTGTGAGACATAATGTGGTCCTGAGAATCAAACTCAGGACCTCTAGCAGAGCATGCAGTGTTCTTAGCTAATGAGCCATCTCTTTAAGCCCAAAGTCAAAGTTTTGATACATATTTACAAAAACGTTTCCACAGTCACACACCCACAAATACATGTATCTACACATACAAATGTACCGACACACACACACACACACACACACACACACTATACATTAAGCAGCAAATAAAACATAATCTATTCAAAAATTAAAATACTGTTATAACCCCTTGAGATATAGTCTTATGTAGCACAGGCTGGCCCTAAACTTGTCATGTAGCTAAGGCTAACCCTGAACTTCTGATCCTCCTGTCTATACTTCCTAGTACTAGCATTACAAACATGTGCCACCTGGCCTGGCTTATTCAGGAATGGTAATTGAACCCAGAATTTTGTACATGTTAGGTAAACACTCTACCAACTGAATTACAACCACAGCCCAATCTTCTTTCCTAAACTATTACTACTTGAAATAATACTATGTTGTCTAGTGTATAGTTTTTGTTATTTATATATGTATCCCCTTCATCTATGCAGCCACTTTTAACCAACCATTAGCTGAATCCATGTTTTAGAAAGATGACTTAAAACTCTACCCTTTAATAGTAGAAGCAGGTACAGGTTTTCTGAAAAGCAACTTGATAGTCTATGCAATGTACATATTTAAATAATTTACAAGCTTTCCACCCAATCTACATTTTTAAAGAATGGTTTATTTTAATGTTATGTGTATGGGATGTTTTCCCTGAATGTATTTCTTGAACCATATTTGTGCAGTGCCCATGGGGGCCTAGAAGAAGGCATCAGATTCCTTGGAACATGAGTTAAATCCAGCCTCATAATCTATATTTGTTAAAAGTATGTGTATAAATGTCTGTGTGTGTGCATGTTGTGTGTATGTGCACGTGCATGGTGTGTGTGTGTGTGTGTGTGTGTGTGTGTGTGTGTGTGAATGAATGAATGACATGAAAGTGAGTCTGTTAGGATAAAAGGGTATAAATGCAGGAACAAGAAAGGATAATAGACAGTAAAAGAAAGGCAAATATATGTTTTATATGTGGAATCTAGATTTAAACATGTGTATACATGACAGGAAAGTAGAAAGTGTTTGTTTGGAGAGAAGAAAGGGCTAGCAAGATGGAGGAACAAGAGACAAATTTACCCAAACAATAATGAGTGACATACACACATGAAAATAAATAAATAAATAAATAAATAAAACAAAAAACATTATTTTGTACACTAACTAAACATGGAAAAAAATCCTTTAAAAGGCTTCCATTTTGGGGCTGTAGAGAAGGTTCACTGGATTAGAATACTTGCTGGAGGGCCTGGGTTCAATTCCCATTACCCACATGGTGGCTCACAACCATCTGTAGCTCCAGTCCCAGAAAAATCTTATGCCCTCTATTCTGGCTTCCTTCTGAAGACATATGGTTCACTGACATACATTCTGGGAAACACTCATATACATAAAAATTACAGTCTCAAAACTTTTAAATTATCTGTAACTCAATAAAATATTTTCTAGAATACTTTCTAAGAAAACAATAAAATATTAAACAAAGAATTTTCATATATAAAATATTCCAGAAGCTTGAGGCAAAAAAATCTTTTTTATAAGATTATAAATGTTTGTAATGTTTATAGAACTGTAGGATAATTATGATTGATATAGTTAAATGGTTCAAAATAGCTAAAAGAGAATAGCATTTAGAACATGCCTTGCACAAATAAATGTCTGAGGTAATAGATACGGTAATTAAACTGATTTGATTATTATATATTATAAACACACAATGAAAGGTTCTAGTGTTCCTCATAAACATATATAACTAGGGTGTCAGTTTAAAGTTTAGAAAACTTAATATACATATACATGGGTACATTTTGAAATAACAAATATTAGCGGCAACTGAAGCATTTAGAAACAAGGACATGTTTCATAAGTGCAACTTATGAATCAATGAAGCCTTAACTGTTATGTTTACAATGATATTTATTGATATGAGCAAATGCTTATGCTATTCTAAAATTTAAAAAACAGGATAAAAATGTTAGAGTAATCTCAACTACTTGTGTACAAGGGAATAAAATCCACAATGTTAGCTCCCAGTGTTGGTACTATGTATGATCATTAGCCTGTTGTTCATGCTTGCTTGTTTTTTAAAACAAGTTTTCTGAAAGTAATATGAATTATTTCCATAATAAAATGTTTAAAGATTTAAAAAGCTACATACAAGCCAGGGCCAGTGGATGATCTTGTCCAGTCTTAAGGCAATGAATATAAATTGGAGAATGTTGACCGAACACAGGATTTCTAGCTAAAAACAAAGAAAAGAAGCAGTTAAACAAGTTGCATTTAATACAGTGGTTATTTGTTTAACACACTAATAGGCCATGGAAATTATAATATGGTAAAACTTTAATGATGTTATGATGGAAGCTTCTGATATATTTTGGTAATAGCAAAGCACAGTAGTATCATGCTGAGGGGAATTGTGCACAGTGTTTTGTCTCATACTTCAGGCCAGTTGGTACCTTGGCCCTTTGGTTGCTTAAGATCTGAATGTTATTGGCCCAGTTGTGACCTTTTTCTAAAAAAAAAAAAGAAAGAAAAAAGAGGCAATCTACAGTATATTTCCTCCAAGTCTCCTTCCTGCCTTTGCCAACAATAATCTATGCTTACAGCCATGCTCAAATTTCCTTTTACTTCTACCCAAGAATGTGCCCTAAATACCATGCCTTCTTTTCCAGCTCTTTGAGGACCTTGCCACTTCAATTATAGTTTTGGTACTGCATCATTAATTCTGTCTATGCTATTGACATTTCCCGATAAGAAACTAGTTGCCAATTCCCCATTAAACCCAAAATGTCCAAGTACAAGTAAGTTCACCTCTCCTGATTCAGCACCACCGGCCTAACTCCTTTTTCTGCTATAGTCCAGCTTTGTGAGGCAAGAATGGATACATGAGGCCCTACTGCCTCATCCCCTATTCTAAGTCAACGTTTCTGGGATGAGTGTGGCCAGACTCCAGAATAAATGCTGAAGAGACAGGCCTGAAAAGAGAGAAGATGGATAACATGGAAGTTCTTAAGAAAAGCAAAGGCTCAAATATCCCTGGGAAATTAGGGACCAGCTTCCAATTCTTTTATCTGCACAGGCGGAAACAAGACATTTGCAGTCACACTCTCTGCTTTTTTTCCTGGGAAACATGCTCTATAATTCCCTGTGGAAATCTCAGACTGCAGACAATACTAACCCTTTTATGTTTTGCTTTATTTCCAAGACACACACATCTATGATACAATTAAATACTAGTGTACATGTTCCTGTGACAGCATCAAATTTTTAAAGGAGATTATTCTCACTACTTTAGGGTAAGTGGCCCTCATCCAAACAGCTGGAGGCTTTAAAAGCAAAGGCAGATGTTTCCTAGAAAGGAAGAAATTCAGCCAATCTGGAGTGTCAGCTCCTACTGAGTCCCCAGCCTGCCTGCTCTACACATAGGTGGCCAGGCCCACAGCCATGTGGATCCATTCCTTAAAATCTCTCTCTCTCTCTCTCTCTCTCTCTCTCTCTCTCTCTCTCTCTCTATCTATATATCTCCATCTGTCCTACTGGTTGTCTCACAAGACTGACAGACACAGGTAGCTTAGAAGACAGGACACTAAGAGAAAGCTGAAGGTCTTTGTTCTCTTGTAAACCATGATCAAGAGTTGAGGGTTAGTCTGTTCCTTACAAAGGAGAAGAGAATGACATCAAGGTAAATGTTTTTAAAAGCATGATTAAATCCATAAGTCTCACCTCTAGTGACCTGTCATGCCTAAAGCCCCAGACACATGCTGCAACTGACACCGGGGAAACAAAGAACAACGGCATGAAGACTAGAAGCCAGAAATGGCTTCCTCTTTCAATCCTGTCACAGACCAAAACTTCAAACATCAGCAAGAGCAAATGAATGCCCACAGCAATCAACATGGCTTTAAACTCCACACACGTTTCTCCTTCTGCTCTAAAAGGGGATAGGAGGAGAAGGAGAGAAAGAAAAAACACATTCAGAATCCTTAGTACAGGTAAACTGTTCACAGTAAATACCAACTCCATTCACATTCTGAATTTCAACTGTAAATATAAAAACACACACATTAAAAAAACACAAAAACAAAAACAACCAAAGAGAAACCCAAAAAGGAGATGAAATAGAAAGCCAACTTAAACTTATCCTTAATGAACAATTGTTCAAATATCCAGGAGCACTTATGTTCATAACTTTCAATTCAACTCTAAGAGTGACTTCCAAGATTATTCTATTAATTACTTCTGTTGCAAAGAGTCTTCAGATATCTCTTAGGTCTCATGATCTTCACTTCTCACTGAGTTAAAAACAACAAAAATCACATTTCATGCAATATTATAAATATAACTTTAGCTTCATCTGCAAGTGTAGGTTACATTCAACAAGATATGGCAATTTTCTTAGGTGCTGCTTTAAAATGCACATAAAAAGTATTAAGAGTCTTTTTATTAAACTTTATTTCACTATAATAATTAATTAAAACCTGTAAATTAAAAAGAACAAATGAGTTAAAGTTTTGCTCAAGAAAAATGAGTTTAATTGGCTATATACATAAACTTTTAATAAATTAAATTTAAAAATACTTATAATGCATTTTAAAGGCCTACAATCTTCATTGAAAATACAGATAAACATTTCTTATACACTTGCCCTATGTGACAAATATTCCACACTGCTGAATAGTGGTCACAGAGGAATGACTGTATCTGTGCACACCATACACCCAAGCAGCCACAAACGCAACTTTTTTCTTTACTTGAAAAATATGAAAACAGAGAAAAAGTACATATAACTTTTAAGTATCAATTAGCATTTTTTTTCTTGAAAAATATTTGATATCCGATTTTTTCTCATACAAAAGAGATACATGAGCTGGGTATTGTGGCACACGCCATAATCTCAGCAAGCTGGAGGTAGAGGCAAGTGGATCTCTATGAGTTCGAGGCCATCCTAGTCTACAGAGTAAGTTCCAAGACAGAAAGGGCTGTTATATAGAGAAACTGTTTTGAAAAATCAAAAAAAAAAAGAAAAGAAAAGGAGAGAGATATACAGCCACAGTTTTGGGTTAAGAGTGGTTGCTATTCTTCCAAAAGACTTGAGTTCAGTCCCCAGCACTCACACTGGGTAGCTCACAACCACCTGTAACTCAGCCACAGGGACCCTTCACTCTTTTCTGGCCTCCATGGGTACCCTTATACATGGAGTATACATTCACATGAATAAAATAAAAAATAAGTCTTGAAAAATCATTCTCTTTCCTCTCTCCTTTCTCTTCTCTCCTCCCCTCCCCTCTTCCTCTTCCCCTCCCCTCTTTCTCCTCCTTGTACTCCCTCCCCTCCCCCCCCCACACACACCAAGAATCCACATTTTCAAAACCCTGCCCAGAAATGTTTGCTGGACTTTAGTTCTCATAAAACTTGAAATAGGAAGACACTGTCCTTATGTTATCTCTGGTGAGAACCATCAAGATTTTGTTCTCTCAAAATATAGACCAGTGGGTTTTATAAAGCAGCATTACCGATATTGAGGATTTCGTGCCCAGACTCCGGTTCCAACTGATGCTCCGACAATGACCATTAACTTCCACAACCATATTGGAGCAAAGACAGCCCAGTAGCTCCACTGAATGATGCCATCCAAACGAAGGGCCAGTAGCACAGAGAAGAGCAGCAAACAGGCATAGATGAGGAATTTACTAGGAGAAAAGCAAAATGATGAAAAAAGAGTTCATTTTTTAAACAAATATCTGATAATGAAATGAGGAGAAATAACAGAAACATTTTCAGCTCATAAAAAAGTCACTAATTCAGGGCAGGAAAGATGATTCAACAGTTAAGATAACTGGCTGCTTTTCCAGAAGGTTCAGTTCCCAATACGTAGAAGGCAGCTAATGATTGTCTATAACTCATATTCCATAAGGTAGAACCTCTTTTTCTAGACTCCAAGGGCACTGCACATACAGGGTGCACAGTCATGCATGCAGGCAAAACACTCATACACAGAAAACAAAACTAAGTAAACACACATTTTAAAGTCACTAATTCAATAACCATTTATTTAAAAGTCTATGTAGAAAACATATTGTGTTAGAGGTGATAAAACAAAAGTAATTACGTCTCTATTTCGAACAGTTTTCCAATATAAGTCTACATACCAAGGCACAGTTAAAATAAAGTATAATATTTGTGTAAATGGTAGTATGAAAAAAATGAGATGGTAGCTAGGAAAAGAAAGTATGGGATCTAACTGAGGCAGTAGGAAAGAGAGAGGTGGTGACCACAGCACTGGTTCCAGAGTTAATTGGAAGGTTATCAAAACAGAAAAACAAGTTAGATGAGGAACTGTCTCAGGTAGAAGCAACTAACTATACCACAACATGGAATGTTTAGGATAAGGTCAAGCTCTGTCATTGATTATTTGATCCTACTCTCAGAAAAGTATTCCTGGGGATAATAATATCCTATAAAACTCCTATCCTATAACCAAGTATGGTAGCTCATATCTATAATCCCAACACTTGGGTAGCTGAGGCAAGAGGAACATTGTGACTTCCAGGCTATCTTGTGCTAAACAGTGAGTTCCAAGCCAGCCTGTACAACAGTATGAAACCCTGTCTCAAAGACAGAACAAAGGAACCTAAAGAGGTGGATCAAAAGTTACGAGTACTTCTTCCTTTTCTGGAGGACCTGAGCTTGGTTGTCAGCATGCACACGAAGTGGGCCACAACTGTCTATAACTCCAACTCCAGTAGATTAGACACCCTCTTCTGTCCTCTATGGGCAAAACCACATTGGTGGCATATGTTCATATAAACATATACATATGCATGAATAAAAAACCTTTAAAAGCAAACAAAACCATACAAAACAAAAATGAGCAGTCATTTATATTTCCATGACATACATACATAATTATAATACTTTCAATGGCTGAGTAAATTATACACACATCTACACTCATGTCACAAATAGAAAAGAACTTTGATAGATGTCTTTGAAATGATATGAAATGACAATGTCAAGCATGTTTACTTCTAGGCTTGATATAAAAACAGGAATATGATTCTCCCTTTTTCTCCCCAGGACTTATGGGCCTATAGAGACCTCAGGAGGACCTATCATTCACTGACTCTCTACAGGTTGTTAAATGGTCCCTGAAGAAGGGAAAGATACTTTTTTCACTGACAGGGCTGCTCATAAGGAGCCCATGCTTCTGAAAATAAGCTCTTACCCGGGAGTCTGTAAGCAATCCTCATGAAATGCAGTGGCACATTAAGATATATTATACATGAAAGTGGAGGAGGGAATAGGTGGAAAGAAGGAGACTATCTGTGGGGGTGGGAAATGAACAGGAAAGGATAATGGGTAGTGAATATGATTTAAAAACAAACATTATATATGTGAAAAGGCCGTAAAAAAACTCAGTATTTAATATAATCAACATAGCTAACACAAATTAAAAATTATCTTTCTACCATAAAAAAAGGAACTCACCAAAATACGCACCACTTTGATAATAGGCGGTAAAGAACAGAAGGAAACAGGAAGGAAACAAAGAGGGTAAAGCCAGTATTGCCCTAGGTTACTGCGAGGAGGCAGTTTCTAGGCAGTAGCAAGAAGGTGGTTAAAAGTCTGTTTTCATTGGTGTTTAAAACAACATTAAGGCTCTGGAGAGATGGCTCAGAGGTTAAGAGCACTAGCTGCTCCTCCAAAGGACCCAGAGTCGTTTCCCAGCACCCACATGGCAGTTCACAACTGTCTGTAATTCCAGTTACAGGGGAGCTGATAGCTCACACAGATATTAAATGTAAACAGTCTAAATGCCAATATGAAGACAAAGATGATTATGTTGGATAAATAAGAAACTATATACTATACTATGTGTAAGAAATCCACAGGACACAATCAGATAACTTAAAATCAAAAGGATGGAGACGGGTATACCAAACAAACACTAACTAAAAGAATGCTAGAGAGACTTCATTAGTATCTTTTATAGGCTCTCCTATCTCAGAGTTCTTTATGACAGATGGCCCACTTGTCATAATTGGGTTTTAAACTCTCACTAGACTAAAATCAAGTTTGTCCCCCCCCCTTTTATTAAACAGATTCTTTTCTCTTACTCTCCCTCTACTCCTTTCAGCTCCTCTCCACCTCCTTTCCCATTTATATCCACTCCCTTTTTTCTCATTAGAAAAGAACAGGCTTTTAAGAGATAATAACCAAACATGACAAAATAAAATATGATAAGACAAAACCCATCATATCAAAATTAGGCAAGCCAAGCTAAAACAAAACACAAAAAACAAAAAACAAATAAAGGAGCCCCAGGAGAAGAGACAATAATCAGAGACCCACTTGTTTACACATTTAGGAGTCCCATAAAAGTATTAAACTGAAAGCTATAGTATATATACAGAGGACCTGACGCAGACCCAATGTAAACCCCTGCGATTGCTTCTTCATTCTCTGTGAGTTCGTATGATATTTGCTCAGTTGCAAAATACAGTTGTTTATCATCAGGAAATTCTGGGTGAAATCTTCTTCCAGGTTCATTTCAAGTTGCTGGAAGACCCAAGTATCTTATGATTATGTGACTAAGGTCCCTGTTTCTTTGTTGTTATCTGGAGACTACCCTTACATACTACAGGCATTTCTTCAGTCTTTGATCATAAGTTCCTGTATCCCCAAACCAACAACAGCATATTGAAACTTTCTCTTTTTTTTTTTTAGGTTTTTTTGAGACAGGGTTTCTCTGTGTAACAGTCCTGGCTGTCCTGGACTCGCTTTTGTAGACCAGGCTGGCCTCAAACTCACAGAGATCCACCTGCCTCTGCCTCCCAAGTGCTGGGATTAAAGGCGTGCGCCTCCACCGCCTGGCTATTCTTTGAGTTTTTTTTTTTTTTTTTTTTTTTTTAACTTCTCTTTCTACCACTTCTCCTGATACCAATAAATAAAATTTCTTAGTTTCTCATAGAGTTCATATGGTTATATTGGGTCCACTAAGATAAATCAGGCTAAAAATCCACCTCCCTGTTGTTACAGTGCCAAGGATTGACTCCAGAGCCTCATACATGCTAAATAGTCAATAAGTCACATCCCTGGACTAATACCCTATTCTACTTCTTCTACTTCCAGCCTCTCTCTCTCTCTCTCTCTCTCTCTCTCTCTCTCTCTTTCCTTGTTCTCTGTCTCCGTCTCTATCTCTGTCTCCCTCTGTGTCTCTCTGTCTCTCTCTGTCTCTCTGTCTCTGTCTCTGTCTCTGTCTCTGTCTCTTCTGTCTCTCTCTCCTGTCTCTCTGTCTCTGTCTCTGTCTCTGTCTCTGTCTCTCTCTCTCTCTCTCTCTCTCTCTCTCACACACACACACACACACACACACACACACACACACACACATTATTTTTAAAACAACAGAAAGAAAACCCAGAGAGTCAGAGAGATGTGGCAAAAGGGGGAGGGATGATATCCAACACATTCCAGATGTAAACAGTTCAGTATGCCATTGGCTACTGCTGGCTTTGAAGTAAAAGAAAGAAAAAAATGAGCCAAAGAGTAAAAGTAACATCCAAAAGCTAAAAATGAGTTTTGGCTGACAGACAGTAGAAAGGGCAAGTTTAACCCTACAATTGCAAGGAAATACATTTTGTGTTTTTATTTAAAAAATGATGTTTGTAATTTTTTTCTGTACAAGGAACTAAATTTTTACAACAGCTGATGTTACTTCAGAAATGGACTAATCCCCCAGAGCCTTCAGATGACTTGATTTTAATCATGCCACACTCAAAAGAAAAGAAACAAATAATACATGCTATCCCTCACCTTTTGATGTATAAAACTGTAAAATAGGTCTCTGTAAAGTGTAGCCACTAGACCTATGGCAATTTTTCACATTAACAATAGAAACTAATACTGTAAGTTTAAATACATCAATGAAGTTTCTTTGGTCATATAGACAAAAGAATTAGGACATGTATATCTTTGGGTAACCATTACATCAAACACAATATAACGGAAACTATGGAAGACAGTAGATTATGGAAAGACCCCCAATGTTTACGAATTGTCAGATTGCCAATTGTCAAGATGGTCATATTACCAAAAGCAATCTCCAAATTCAACGTTCAACTCTCATAAAAAATTCTAATGGCATTCCTCAAAGAAATGGAAAAAATAATCCTAATATGGAAACAGAAAAGGCCCTAAATATACAAAGTAGATCCCAAGCAATATTAGCAATGCTGAACGCATCACAATACCTAACTTCAAATTCCATTACAGAGCCACATATAACAAATGTTATGTGGTCCTAGCACAAAAGCAGACATGTAGAGCAATGCAATAGAACAGAGGACTGAGAAATAACTTCATGCAACTAGATGCATTAGATTCTTGAGAGATACCAAATACATACACTGGATATAAGATAGTTTGTTAACTAGTGTTAGAAAAACTGGATAGCCCTATGGAAAAAGCTGAAGTTCTACCCCTATCTCTTATCCTATACAAAAATAAATTAAAATGTTTGACAATACTTAAAAAACAAACAAACAAACCAATAAAGCAAAACCAACCAGATGGAACAATTAACAATGTAGTTAGAGGCAATGATTTTCTGAAGGATCCAATAGCATAGGAAGTTATAGCAAGGACAGAAAACTAAGATTGCATTAAACTTAAAAGCTTTTGCCCTTTTACACACACATGCAACTAAGTGAACAGACAGCCTGCCAAATGTGTGTAAATATTTGCCAGCTATTCACTTCCTTGGATTAACATACAGAATATATATAGAACTCAAAAGGTTAGGAGTACATAGGTCAATTAATACATGAACCAATAAACTAAACCAATAATTTCAAATGAAGAAATACAAATAACCAGTGAGTACACAACAAAAAGGAAAAGAAAATCAAAACTATATTGAGATGTAATCTCATCCCAGACAGAATGGTTATCATCAAGAAAACCAAAACAAATAAAAATAAATATTGGTTAGGATACAGACAGTGGGGATCTCATGTTCTACTATTGGGAATGTACTAGAGAAACTAGTATATTTAAAATAGAACTTCCATATGTTTCAGCTATGGTATATATAACCAAAATAATGAAAGTAAAATGCTAATAAGAAACTGGAAGAACCATGTTTGTTGTGGCAGTCAGTATTCACAGTAGCAAGATTATGGAATCAGTTAAGGTACCAATCAAGGGAATTAATAGAGAAAGAAAATGTGGAACATATACACAATACAGTCTTATTTGGCCAAAAGGAAGAATAAAACTATGTAATTTGCAAGAAAAGTTGATAGAATTATAGACTATCCTGTTATGTGAAATAACCAAGACACCCAAAGAGAACTGTTATATGTTTCCTCTCATTTGTGGAAAGTAGAAGAGAAATAGCCTGAGAGACATGGAATGGGAAAAGGGAGAAGGAAAAGGAGCGGCAAGAAAGGGCAATAAAAGGGCTGACACACTCTAGACATGTGTGAAACCTTTTATATGACAAAGTCATACAAACTACAACATACTTTATAGTGTTTTTTTGAGTCTGAGGAATGTGAACGACGGCTAATGATAATGAGGTGAATAATGAAAACATTCTCAATTTACACAGTACTGAAGGCTCCACAACTCTGGGAGTTTTCCAGAACCCATATAGCAACCCACAACCACCTATAAATGTAGTGCCATGGGATCCAATGCCCTCATCTGGTGTGAAGATGTACATTAAGACAAATCACCTATATACATAAAACACATAAATAAATATTTTAAAAGAGTAAATGTTATATGTAAGTTGAATATCAATAAAGTTGTTATTTTAAAAGTAAAGCAGTAAACACATTGCATACTACATAACTATAGTTTTACAAAAGTCCTACTCCAACACTACCCATTTCTAAAACTGTATTCCAAATCGTACACATTTAATATGTAGCACCAATTCTATAGGTTTACAAGCTGCTAAGTATCTAGCTTCATAGAGGCCACCTGAATTATATATAAGAACCATATCTCATTCATTCTACTGTAGTGTGTTATTTTAGTTCAAGTATATGAAGGATACCTGGCTTTCCAGAGATACATACTTAAAAAATAAATGAGTGTTTTAATAGTTCCTTCAGATAATGGTGGGAATTCAATAGCATAATGCAACTTAGTGCATGGTGGTGTACTTTTCTGTTCTGAAACATTTAACTATTTTAAATTACGTGTATGTGTGCTGGGGGAGGGTGGGCAGTATGCGCACATAAGTGCAGATGCCCATGGAGGCCAGAAGAAGACGTGAGATTCCCAGGACTGAACTTCTACAGGCAGTTGTGAGACACCTGATGTGGGCACTGGGAACTGAAGTATGGTCCGCTAAGAAGCAGTTAGATGCTTTCTCTAGCCTTGGTGATTTCTTAAAAGTCAACTGCAGTAAGTCTGAAATCTCGTCAGTAAATTTTTTGTACTCTGCTACTTTAAAGATACTTTCTTGTGTGCTGAGTGGCTCTTTAATCTCTCCATAGCTGTGTAACACTATGAAGGTTTACAGGAAATATCTGTTCACTGAGTTATGAAAATTTTGAAGTTTTCCTACAATATATATTTCACTATACAATAGCAAACACATCATTTATAACTACCTACTTCATTTAAGTGGTTGAAATGCTGAGAGGTTGTCCAAGCTAATGGTAGTATTTATAAGCTTTTGACAAAAATCTCATTTTTCTAAAAAAAATTCAGAGTTTAGCATTTTTAAAACTATCATGAGTTGTTTTTCCTTGAAATGTCAGAAACACCTCTAGTCTTTTGAAGATGTTTGCCAAAGACCCATATACAAATAATCAGTTGTGTCTGTTAGCTGTTCTTCTAAAACAGTCCATGTACACAATTAATTGAAAATTAGGCAAACCAGTGCTTTCTCCTCCACCCAACCACTGCTGCATCAATCTACTGAAGACTTGCTATTCCTCTCAATTCATCACTGAGTATTAAATTAATTTTATACTCAGGTGTCAAGATAAATAAAATTATTGTGTTTTTTCCTGTGTCTGAAGCTGGCAATTTTAATTACAAGTATGTAAATGTCATCAAGATTTTAATTTAAAGGGCTGAAGAGATGGTTCAGTACTGAAGAGCACTTTCTGGTCTTACAGAGGCCTCAGGTTCAGTTTGCAACACTTACAAAGCAACTGACAGCCTTCCATAATTCCTGTTCCAAGTCATCCAGTGCCCTCTTCTGTCCTCTGTGGGTATTGCATGCATATGGTACATAGGCATACATGCAGGCAAGACACTCATACAGATACATTAAAAATAATACATTTTTCTAATGATACTAATTTAAGGATTTTGTTTCCAAAAAAACAAAAATTTTGATGCTACATTCAAACCATAGAAATGCTTTTAAATTAAGTTATATCATCCACATCTGAATTAGTAACATTAGTATATTACCGCTGGGCAGAGTGTTCACGGGCCAGGCCATAAAAGCTACTGTCCTTTCTGAAATGTATAAGAAGCTTACTGCTCAGGCTCATGAAAAGAACTCCAAAGCCATGACTCTAAGTATAAAAGTTCGAAATATTGCTTTGTGAAAATTAAATGAATGCAGCTGAACTAGTTTTAGACCCATTGGGTTTCTCCACTGAAATCTATCGGCTTGACTAGAAAACAGGTATATATTATTGTAAGTAAGGCACCCCACACACACACACACCATACTCTAGGTGACAGATTCCTGTTTATGACTTGAAAGATTTGCTCCAACTGCCAAACTATTGATATTCTCACAAATTATTAAAAGGACTGTACCTCTTTTTTAAAATTATTTTATTTTAGGTCTGTACCTCTTAAGCTAAACAAAAATATATTACCAAACTGGAAATGTTTTGGTGGAAAATTTAACTTGTCTTTATTAAGATGAAAAATGTTTAGTAGCACACAATGAGTAGATATATATAAAAGCACAAAATTCAGATGAAAACAAACCATTCTTAAACAATAATAGAAAGAGTCTAGACCAGTAAGAAGATGGACACAAGTTCTTTATTTATCTCATCTAATTTCTTATACATTGATCCATTAAGATAAAGGCAAGTGAAAATATGGTGCAAGTAATGTATTCTATATATTGTTTCTATAGTATTATTAAAAGTTATAAAAATATCATTTAGTGATCATTTTTCCTCAAAATTGGCTCCTACAGCACCTACACCTAGAATTCAGTAGCTTTATCGGAAATCTTAGTTACCTTGTGCACTTATGACCCATCCCTAGGCAAAGCAATCAGGAAGTCATAGCATAGTATCAGTTAACTTAATTTCTGGTGTCCTAAGAAACTAATACTCCAATACATTGCTTCCTTCCTACAACAGAATTTTCCAGTAGTTCATGCCTATTTGTACTCAACGTGCACCCATTCAGCATATTTATTCAGTGCCTCAAAATCCTGGTCCCCAAAGAGATCATATCTAGTAAAAACGATGTATGTTGATTATCAAATAATGGAAATATTTTCAAAACCAGAAATTATGCATCTAAATGCAACTTGCATCCTTTGACCATTGCCACTGAAGGTTAAAGCATTAATTCCATTATGTCATCGCTCAAACCATCTTTACAGCAGGCCTTTCAGAAGTGCCTTACGAGCCTGAAGTACATTCTTTTGAATTTAATAGTGGACAAATCTTTTCTGAGAGTGTATTTGAGTTCTGGAAACTTCCAAAGTGCAACCAGAGCCAAATTTTGTGACTTGGATGTGTGATCAGACTAGGTGGCCCTATTTTGGTTGAAAAATGATTATTATAATGCACTGAGACAGACTTTATTAAATGATGTGTAAAACTTACTCTAAAGGGCATTCTAGAATATTAAGAAGGACTCTGAGCAGGAGAATAGGTATATTTTATTTTTCCCAACTTATTTGAATAGTAATGCGCATCTGAATGTATAAATAACAATATATGGTCTGCTTTGTATTATCATTTTTCAACTCATAAATAAAAGGTCCCTGTCTTAGTGTTTCTATTGCTGTACTAAAACCAACACGAAAAGCAACTTGGAGTGGAAAGGGTTTATTGCATTTTACAATTAGAGGGGCAAGCATGTGGGACATTTTCTTGATTAATGATTAGCATAAGAACGCTCCCACACGCTTGCCCAAGGCCAATCTGGTGGGGAGGGTCTTTTCTCGATTGATGTTTCCTCTTCCCAGGTGACTCTAGATGATGCCAAGTTGACAAAACACCAGATAGAATAGCCCCTCGGTATATTGGACTTACTCTGTCATAGGAAGAAGGGGCATGAAGGATGGATCAGTAGGTGGATACGCTTGCCACTGCCCTGATGGATGGCTTGAGTTTCACCTTCAGGACCCACATGCTAGAAGAAGAGAACTGACTCCTGCAAGCTGTTCTCTGATGTCCATATGTACACTGTGGCATATGTGCACCCTATACACACACAATCAATAAATAAAAATGTATTAAAATTAAAAATAAAATAAAGTACAGCTGCTATTTGATTTGTAGCTGCTAATTTCTGAAGAATAAAGATACTGAAAAATAAAGTGCCAATATTGTGTTGACACATGGTGGATGGAAAGTCATAGCTATTATTAACTATTATTCAGTAAAAGTCAAGACAATATTCTATCAGTGGCTTTATTATGCCCCAACAACAGATGTGCAGTCATTCAGATAGTAATTCATTATCAGTACTGACAGTACACTCATACTGACAGATCAGTGACCTGCTTTTAAAAATACAATCTGAAAAGATACAGAGGGTCCTAGAAATCTACAAGTAGAACAATATGATAGGCAGATTTGGGCCCAGGGGTCCCGCTCAAACTAAGGCACCAGCCAAGGACAATACAGGAGGTAAACTTTAAACCCCTTCCCAGATCTAGCCAATGGTCAGAATATTCTCCACAGTTGAGTGGAGAGTGTGATATGACTTTCTCACGTACTCTGGTGCCTCACATGTGACCATGTCCCCTGGAGGGGGAGACCTGGTGGCACTCAGAGGAAGGACAGCTGGTAGCCAAGAAGAGACTTGATACCCTATGAGAATATACAGGGGGAGGTAATCCCCCTCAGGAACAGTCATAGGGGAGGGGAATAATGGGAAAATGGGGGGGGGGGAGGAATGGGAGGATACAAGGGATGGGATAAACATTGAGATGTAACAAGAATAAATTAATAAAAAATAAAAATAAATAAATAAAAAAAATAAAATAAATAAAAAAAAATACAATCTGTAAGGAGTACTTGGAATAATTCACACTACGTATTTTTTTTTTTTTTTTTTTTACTGTGCTGGAGAATCAAATCTAATGCCTTGCACAAGTGCTCTACCACTGAACTACTCCAAGTCCAACAGCATTTATATATAAAACATTGCACACATTATATTCAGTAATCGTACCATACTGACCCTTGTTTTTAAATAATTTTTTCAGAAATTTTTGCTTTATTTTATACAAGTTGGTGTCCTGCCTGTATGTATATCTATACACCATGTGAATATATGTTGCTGAAGAGGCTTTTAGTGAACTGTTACCAGCAATCACATTCATTTTCCCTAATTTCAAATAAAAGACAATTTACAAAGACTAAAGAATGGCTTTAGAAGATGGAACATACAAGAAGTTTGAAAACATAAGTTATTTCACAATATTACATGTCCACACAAAGCAACTCCCAGAAAGGCATTTCTCAGTCTTTGTTCCAGTCTAGAGTACCCAAGGGATGCAGCACATTTCCCTCAGGAGCCCACTACAGACGAGTCAGTAAGCCAAGCTGAGTTCTCACAGCCTTCCAATTTTGTGTAGGTGCCAGGGCTGAAGCCTTCTCCAACAAATAACTATTCTACCAAAATAGTAGACAACCCTAAGGCTGTGTGATGTAGTTAGGTTGCCCACTTAAAGCCATGTATTATCAGATCTCTACCTCCCAGGGACATTCTGGAATCAGTTTTACAATTCTGTACACTTCTAATAGTCTGTTTAATCTATAAAGTTGTTAGAGGCTTCAGGCACTCAAGAAGGATTCTTGGTAGACACAGTATGTTTCAAGAACTGTAACTTGGGTAACTAAAAGGCAATTGTGAAAGGAAGTTCATGATCAACCAGTTCTGTGACAGATCGGTACTAAGCAGTTTGAATCATTTTGTGTTGCTACTATTTCTAGAAAGCTGACATACTGCAGTGACTTCTCACTGACCAAGCCTTGTAACGTAGGAAAGGTGGTCTTGAGCCACAGTCCATGCTTTGGGAATCACTGAACAATAACAGTGGCTATTTTTTACCTAAATAATTTCCAGAGTAAAGAAAGCACAGTCTCCTGTACTGTTATAAGGTCTTACCAATCTTGTCAATTGAAACAGTTGCAATCTGAAGGGACACAGGAAGAGAGAGGAAAAATAGTTCATACACTAGCAGGAAAGCAGTTCTTAAAAAAAGCAGCTCCAGAGAGTTCTTACAGGCTGTGGTGAGTTATCACTCATTTCACAAAAGCTTACTGAGCCAGCTATTATCTCATGGTTTTGGCCTCACATGGCTTGAATTCAGTAGGGGAGGGAAATGTTAACACAGAGACAAATGCAAGAGCACAGAGAAGTGCTCTAAAGGAGGACTCTGATGTTCTACAGAAAGTGAACCAACAGGGAGTGAACATGTTGGGGAAGCCAAGACAACTTCCTTTATCAACTACCAAGTGAGCAGAGATTTCAATGGTAAACAGAAACTGACCAAGTTAAGGAGAGAAGGAATCATCCCTGTTAAATAACCAGTGTATGAGGAAGTCCTGAAGAAGAGGGACATACATGAATTGGTTCAGAAAAAGAGACAGAACAAGACAGCAGCACAAAGATCTGAGGTCCTAGTACACAATGTTTTCCTGTCTATACTCTCAGTTTGCTCTTCAGATGTCTGAAAGGCTTTTGTCAGCAAGGGGCAAGATTAAACCACAATGTTAAAAACTTGATCATCAACAATACATGAAACACTACCAGCTAAGAAAAATCTAACCTGTCGGTACCATCTACCCATTGTATTCCTGAAACATCTGTAAGGTAATACTGTTCCTTCCCACTAGTAACAGCGAATCAGAACAACAGAGGGGCACAAGATACCTTTAAAATTTTCATGGAAAGATGCATTTTACTCCACTTAGAACTCAATCATTAATAAATGGGTTGATGATCATTATATATCTCTTTGAAGTACTTCATTTTAATTTTTAGACTTTAGTATTTGGAGCGGGGAACATACAGGAAAAACTGATTAAGGGTGTAATCAAGGGACCACTGCTTTCACAATTCTTAGGTAACTTAGAACATCACCTTGCAGCTTCTGGACTATCTGTCACATAATAAACTAGCCACGGAAATGTCTATTAGTAACACACTGCTCAGTCAGCCATTACTTCAGCTTCAATGGCCTTTTGAGCGATTATATTCCTTCTACAGATGGAACAGATACGTGAGGTGCCCAAGGAAACAAAACAATTCAGACTGTGGTTCTCTTTCTTATCGCCCTCTCCAAACAATGAAAATAAACAAGATGAGTCCAGCTTTGGTACCAATGCAGTTAGCTGTCCTTCAGACAAACCTTAATCCTAGGAGCAGTGGAGGGCAAACTACAGTTAGTTCTTGGATATTTACTCTAAATGAACTCTGCAGAATACTGTCAAGGCCAACAATAACCACAGATGAAGGCCAGACTATGGACACAAAGACAATAAGAGCACCCAGGCCACTACAGTGGCTTTATAATTTAAAATGTTACCACTCTCAAGGAAATCTCACTCCACATAGTGCCATCTCCCTCTCTCTCCAGCTCCTTTCATCTCCAACATCTGAGGGATTTCTCTGGGCTGGAAAAGTTCAGGATTGCCCAATTCAGCAAACTATCTAACCTTTCCTTCACTTCCAGGCTGGGAATGCCAGGCATCTTTTCTCTTCGTTGGTTTCTCTGTGTGGCCTTGGCTGTCCTGGACTCGCTTTGTAGACCAGGCTGGCCTCGAACTCAGAGTGATCTACCTCCCTCTGCCTCCCTAAGTGCTGGGGTTAAAGGCATGACGCCGGCTGACTGCCAAGCATTTTAAATTCCTACCGTAGGACATAGCGCATGGAGCAAGACTAGCTTACTTGAATGCATGTCTTCCCACTTAGAAATAAATGAAGAGATACTCCTTTTATATAGTAATGGACTTAAAGAGATCAATGAAATGAACTCATCTCACAGCTTATTAAAGAAAAGCAAAGAACCACTTGGTTACCTATGGCCTGGTCTCCAATCTAGGTCTTGACTCAGTTTACTTCCAAAGATGTTTTGTATCACAGATGAGGTGGGTGGGAGGTGCTGTGGAAGGGAACAGCCAGAAAGTGGTTTCTGCTTCAAGAGCTCATAGCCCAAAGAGGGAACAGTTTACAACAGCTTGGCAAGTGCAAGGACATAGATTTACACTTTTGCCCACTAGGTATTTCAAGTCCGGGAAATAAGCGGGCCAATATCTACTTCCTGCGAAAAAACTTATAGCAAAGGCTAAGAAAGTGCGTACGGGAACAATCAGGTTAGTCCCCAAAGGCATTACATAAGATTTACCATACCCTAGCCAAACAGCTCTAAAAATTTAGGATCTCAGACATCAGTTTGACAAAAAAAAGCAAAGAAAAGGCGGGCAGGCATGAATGCAAGGAAAACCCCAAGAGCTGGAACTAGAGGAAACATCTGGCAAGGTGGCTGGGGGTGTCCGGGTCAAGAGAAATGGTCCTGGCACAGAGAATGGGGGCAGGCAAAGCGGTAAGCAAAAAAGAAATCCAGAGAAGTTGGCATACCAATGAAAGAGAACGAGTGGAGAGCAATGGGCTTCCTTCCCTCCCGGAGGACACAGCTCCCAGCTGGGCAACTTGGGCTACAGCGAGTTGGTTCTAATTGGTGCGGGAGGGAAAGGCTGACAGACCGACTCTGAGGCCGACACTGCTTTCCCAAGAGCAACTGGCAGCCCTGAGGCTGGGTCCTCAGGGTTGCAGCACAGTGGCCGCCTGGCCTCTCCCAGCCGCTATGCGAACCCAAACCCCCGCCTTGCACCGCCAACATAACCCCCTCACCTCGGGTTGAAGTCTTGAAAGAGGCCCCTCAGGTTCATGGCGAAGAACTTAACCGAGGCGTCCTCCTCTTCCCCCCGCCCCCCGCGCCGCGAAGCTTGCGCCTCACAGAGGGTTCATGCTGCCAAAGGCAGCCTGGTAGCCAACGCCGCCGCCAAGAGACACCAGGGCAACCGAGCAACCAACCTTCCCGGACACTTCTTCCGGCTTCCGTAGCTAGAATGCGCATGCGCCATGAGACACCCCCTCCCTCCCCCTGCGCGCTCGCCAGAGAAGGAGGTTGCCTGCTGGCTTTTGTCTTTTTTGCTCCTAGGTACCGGCCTTCCGAGCAGCGCGACTACAAAAAGAAGAGGGAAGGAACGAAGAATCTCGGGGAAGTGGGGAGCGCTGACTGGGTAGAAGTCCGAAAGGAAGGAGGGAGGACGCCAAACTCGAGTCCTCTTGAGAGGTAATCTCAGAAGAGTCACCTTGGCCACTTGAGGTTTTCCTCCAAATTGAATGAACCAGAGTTGGCACTAAATCCAGTTTGCACATCAACTTCATTCTCGTGTCCTGAGCCTACTCAGATATGCTGACCATCCAAAACTCACATTACGCTGCACCAAAGTCATCTACCTTCTAGGGCGTCTTCTCTCCCTGGGCTCTCAATGGCCTTACCAGCAGTTCTGTCCATCAGAATGCCCAAACTGCCAGGAGACGGGAAACTCATCTTTACTTATCCTAATGCAGTTCAGAGTCTCCTTGGCTCCTGTCTAGACTTAGTGGTTACTTCAGATCTGGCTTCCTCCACTTGCAGCCATACTATTTAGAATTGCCAGATTCGTCTTATTGGGGAAGTTAACCTTTTGTAGGCTCAGATTTTTCCCCTCTGCAAAATAGAAATTAAAAAAAAAAAACAAAAAAACAAAAAAACAAAAAAAAAAAAAACATGCTTTTTGACCTGGTTAGGAAAACTCAGAGAGATCATGAATAATGCATAGCCTACTGTATGTTACATACACAAAGAATGCTGTTCTTTTAAGAAAACAGTTTACTATATTCAATTCCAACCAATTTCAGAATTGTTATTGTTTTCATGAGCACAGCGACACCTTAAACATTAATCTGGAATCATTATGGCTAATAGTCATACTTTGTTTTACAGTAGCAGAGTTTCATGAATGGCAATTTTATGATAATTAGCCCCAGGGGAAGCTTTAAAAGATCACAATTGGGAGAATCATACTTTGCCATGATCTATCATCTTTCTTCAGGAAAGTTGAAAACATTTCACAAGTGGTAATTATGCTCCCTAACACCCACTGAGAAATGGATATTGTTCTGGGAGCTGGTTTAAGGGTGAGTAATCGGAATGAAGCATGCTTCAGCTTCTGAAACGCCATGACCCACTCCCAGAAATTTTGATCCACCTTTCCTGACCATCCTCCAGATGATGCTCAATACCCAGCCCTGAGGACTCTCCCAATGCATAGGAAAGTGCAGAACAGTAACACACAGAGAAACTTCCATAATGTGCCCTGTATGACCTAGCTAATGAAGGTGGAGGAACAAAGACACAACTTAACATTCCAGCAAACCAGAGGTTACCCTGCGAACACAAGTTATCCACCATTAGACAGAGTGGCCAGCACTATATTATTTCCTTGAAGTTTCACCTCAAGCAGACATAAAGAAGACAGTTTGTCAATTTCAACTCTTGAATAAGTTGTATCATGGTTCTCATAAAAGCTTCATGGAGAATGACTGGGCCGGGTACTCAGAGCCCAATTACTACTTTTGGTGACTTCTTTTTTTTTTTTTTTTTTTTTTTTATGGTTTTTTTTTTTTTTCTTTTTTTTTTCTTAATTTATTCTTGTTACATCTCAATGTTTATCCCATCCCTTGTGTCCTCCCATTCCTCCCCCCCCCATTTTCCCATTATTCCCCTCCCCTATGACTGTTCCTGAGGGGGATTACCTCCCCCTATATATTCTCATAGGGTATCAAGTCTCTTCTTGGCTACTTGCTGTCCTTCTTGAGTATTCCTGGAACTGAGACCCTTTTCTAACAGGCCCACAAATTCAATTTCAGAATTTCCCTCTAGGGATGACTGGCCATGAGGACTTCTTATTCTGAGTATCATGACAAGAACATAATAAGTATTAGTATCTTCTTTTACTCTGACAAGCCAAGTTGCCGTGAAAAAATACTGAAAATATCTAAATAATTGGACTATCCTAAAGCCCAGTATTCAGTTTTCAAGAGAGGAAACTACCTTGACTGCCTCAAATGCAATGGAAATCCAGCCCTGTGCTCTACTCATATTCAGTATTCATGTTGGCCTTCTGAAGAGCAGAGACCTAGAGGAGAGAATCATGGTGCATTAGAACATATAAATTAGGAGACCTGGATTATAAAAAGAAAGTGGTTGCTTGTTGTCTAGATCTCCATGCTACAAAGGCTTCTTCCCTAGAATTCATTTCTAGAATGGAAAGAGTATAGGATTAGAAGACTTTGGCTAAACACTAGTTTTACCACTAAACTTAGTGTGAGAAGTGACAGATGACATCTATTCTTAGACCTATTAAATATGATCAACCTTTCTGGGAGGAAATATTGACAAATTCTTCAGATAGGAAACACAGAAGTGCCAGTACCCAAGACTGACCTACCCTAAGTTCCCTACAGTCCCACCCTTAGTGTTACCAATTAGAAAATTGCTGCAGACCTCAGGACTTTGTCCACTTGGGAAAAGTAAGCTGGGCTAGGTGTGGTGGCACATGCATTTAATAGCAGCACTCAGGAGCCAGAGGAAGATAGATCTCTGTGAGTTCAAGGCCAATCTGATCTACAAAGGAAGTCCAGGACAACCAGAGAGTAATAGAGAGATTGTCTCCAAAAAAGCAACCTGCACTTTCCTAAGAGAACCTATTGATTCTGACTTTAGTGTGATTGTCATAAGCCTTTGAGTTTTCTTGTACTGAGCTCTCACTGTGAGGTGGTTGTGTCTGACATCTGATCAGGATGAATTTGATGATCTAGAGGAGAAGTTGGGAGGCCAATGGAAGGGATGAAAGTATTTATGGTTCTGGTAGGATCTGCAACAGTTCCTTAGTCTTTTTCCAGAGACTATATGTAGCAACCAACTCAGGGAAGCTTCTCTTAGAACTTCTGACCAGAATTTCCTTAGAGATGGCAAAAAAGTTCCAAAGAGCTAGTGGCCTTCTTGCACCTAGGACAATACCAAAAGAAAGTAGATGACCAACCGTCGTAGAACAAATTTCCCACCTACTGAATTATCAGAGGCTGTTTTCTTTTTCTTTCTTTCTTTCTTTTTTCTGAGACAGAGTTTCTCTGTGTAGCCTTGGCTGTCCTAGACTTTCTTTGTGGACCTGACTGGCCTTGAACTCACAGCAATCCACCTGCCTCTGCCTCCCGAGTGCTGGGATTAAAGGCGTGCACCACCACGACTGGCCAGAGGCTGTTTTCTATTGTGAGGCAGAGTGGTAAAACTGAACGAGGACCTTCAGAGCCAACATGGTCTCCTTGAGTTGCCTCTCAACTTGAGAGTCTTTCCTTCATAGAATTTAGAATGCCTTCTCAAGTAGATGGGAAGGTTCCAGGGAACTTCTCTTCTGGGGCTCTATTCTGGCAATGCCAAGGTCAAATCAACATAGTCAAGCATACAGGGAAGACTGCTGCATCCAGCACTGCTTGAGTTCTGGAATCTTGACTGGGGTGGCAAGGGAATGATGAAAAAACAGGCACACAGACACATGTATACAGAAAATCTTGGATCAGGTGTCATGTGCACACTCCGACAGAATAGCACTTACTACTGCTATCAGCTGAGCCTCAGGATGTTTATTAGGAATAGCATGTAGGGAGGCACTAGCTAGTCCCAGTAGGAGGTATCTATAGGTGAGCAGTCCCAGGCTGTAAACAGCCAGAAAGAGGAAGCTGTAGTAGCTTGTTTCCCTACACACTGATCAATAGTTTGCTCCCAAACTCTTAGGAAACCCTCACCCAGGCCTGATGCATTGGAATCATTGACAGGATTGTGCCCATGCCATTCACTCAGGGCTTCCTATGCTCTCTACAGAAAACAGGATGGGCAGGCCTACCAGAGGTTATTGACTAGATTCCCATAGAACTTGATTTTCTTCTCATTCCCATCTTATTCTAATTTCTTAGTCTCCCTTTTACTGTGCTTTTCTCCCTGTGTGCTCTGTCATGTTCTTCTGGGATCTTCTGCCCCAGATTTTTTTCTCAGCCCATGCTTTAAACAGTGTTAGTGTGTGTGTGTATATATATCTTTTAGTCCTTCTATCTCATTCACCTAGAATATAGTTTCTAAACTCTCTGTGTTGTACCAGATGCTGTAGGAGGCACTGGGAACAAAAAACAAAAATGAATAATCAAAAACAGCATTGTGGCTAAGCTTCCAAAACTTGAGAAGGACAAATAATTCAGGCTGGGAAATGTGAAAAGGAAATAACAAGCAAAGAAAACAACACTTCAAAAGTGTCTGAACCTATCCTTGGCTTCTCTATGCACACTAGGTCAGAAAAATAAATTGAACAGCAATTGTTGAATAGCAGCCACATGGCCGGTGTTATGGGTCCAAGAATAGCTACACACTGACCACTTGAACACTAGACTCAGATTGAGGAAAGTTTATTTGAACACCAAACAAAAAGTGACCAGTCAGGACCACAACCTGAATTGAGGAATCAGACTATGACCCTAGTCCTTTCATAAGGGAAGTTTTTATGAGAAAAAAAAAAAAATAACCAGGTAACAACCAGGTAACCAGGTGGGAAGCAAGGAGGCAGGCAGCATTACATCATTTTGATTAGCTAAACACAAGAAGAATCAGTTTTGTTCTGAGCACAATGGAACCAGGTGGCTAGACAAACCATTTTAAACTGATTGGCTGGGATTTAGGCTAGGAGAGCTCTTGGAGGCTTAACAGCTCTCTGGGAGTAAGAAACATAGCAGGATGTTGCAGTCTTAACTCTAATAGAACATTTATCTTTAACCCAAGCAGAACATGCATTTATCATCTATTGTTTTATTTTAAGCACCAAGCATTGAACCTTCCTGGTTTCAGGCACTTAGGGCCTGAGAACTTGAACTTAATTTCACCTTATAATCAAAATGGAGGGTCGGGAGTAAAATGGCTTCTGATATGCTAAGAACAATAGCTGGTGTTAACAGAGGAGCCACAGTTATGCTAGGAACTAAAGTTGCTAACAATGGAGAAGCAACAGATTTTAAACAATTTAATCAGGTTACAACAGACAGAGGCACTTTTCTAGAAAGCTATCCAGTATGAAATCTGAGAGCTTATCACAAAATTGTTCTCCCTGACCTTATTCTTATGGTTAGCCATGATTAAGCTATGCTAAATTCAGTGTAGAAACAAAAGTATAAAAGAATTTGTAATTCAGGCAAATCATTTGGTCACAGTCTCCATTATATCTACAATGGAGTTCCATGATGTCCTGCACTTTTCTGTAGTGGTTGGAAACATGTTTTTGTTTTGATCCCAAGTTTGGGATGTGAAACTGATTTATGTGAAGGTGTACTGTGTTTGTCCACTGGAAACCGACTTGAGAGAGAACATGTGGTGTTTGTCCACTAGAAGAGTAACTGCCTCTTGCAGGGGCATGGTCTTTGCCAACTGATAAACATCCTCTGAGAGAATATATATATATGCACCAAAACAAGAGGGTCTGGCTTTTTGGTTGTGGCATTATTCCTATTGTTTGATTGCTCATCACTCCACTTTGAGATGCTCCTAGAGAGAAATGCTCCAGAGGATACTTCAAGGTTCCTGCTGCTGAGGTTTCAGTCAATCTTTGCTGAATTGCTGCTTTGGTGTTTAACAAGTCTGCTGAAATCTTAACTACAAAAAATAGAATCCCTCCAAGGAACTGAGTCCCAAAAGGTCTACTTCTCCTGTTCCCACTAAACTCTTTTCTCTCCTATCTAGGGTAGGTGGGTTGGAAGGGAGGTGTAAGCATTAAAGAACCCCAAATAAAGTAGGTTTGGAAAAGTTCAAAGCTGATACTTGGTTTCTTTTTTTCTGTCTTCTAGAGTCACCAGCTCTGATTCAAAATAACCCATGTGAATTCTAGCTTGTACTGAGATAGGTCTCTATTCCATGAGGATTCAGCTCAAGAAGTCTGATGTTTCTTGCCACCTCCTTGCAGTTCTTAAGTTTTTTCATACAATAGATGCGCAAGAATGTTGTAAAATGCATTGAGTATAATATATCTTTTCTTCTGACATTTCTAGAGGCTGTAGACATTACCTCTAGGCATGTGTGCACACGCATGCACGCGTGCGCATACACACACACACACTCCTGTTTTCATATGAAGTTCATCTGGGGCATGTACACAAAGAAGCTTTTTGTTTTTATTATAGAATAGCTAACTTTTAAATGAGTGTGTGCATACTGTAGGCATGTGCATATGTGCATTTTGAATGTACACGTGTGTGTGTGTGTGTGTGTGTGTGTGTGTGTGTGTGTACATGTATGTGGGCATGCATGTGGAGGCCAAAGATCAATCCTAGATGTTTTCCTCCTTCATTATTCACCTTATTTTTTGATACAGGCTATCTCACTGAACCTGGAACTCACAAATAACCAAGACTGTCTGACCAACAAATTTCAGGGATCCTATCATTTCTGCCTCCATAAAACATGCATTATAAGCACACATCACCATGCCTATCTGTCTTCGTTTTACATGGTGCAGAGCTTCTAAGCCCAGGTCATCATCTCTGTGTAGCAAGCATTTTACTGACAGCCATATCTTTCTAGGCCTAGAATAACTTATAACATGTTTGCACAGTTCAAAGTTTGGAGATGAGCCATTCATTTAATAACAGATTTCGAAGGAGAAAAAACAACTGCTTCAATTAATGTACATATGAATTGTATGCTATATGCTGACTCAGTCTTAGTCATATAGTCTTAGAGAGAAGACTTACATTCAGTATTAGCCACCTACTTTGTGTGAACTTAGGTAATAATACAGGTTGAAAATATTCCTTCAAAGTGGGGCGTGGTGGCGCACGCCTTTAATCCCAGCACTCGGAAGGCAGAGGCAGATGGATCGCTGTGAGTTCGAGGCCAGCCTGGTCTACAAAGTGAGTCCAGGACAGCCAAGGCTACACAGAGAAACCCTGTCTCAAAAAACCAAAAAACCAAAAAAGAAAGAAAGAAGGAAAGAAAAGAAAAGAAAATATTCCCTCAGGAACAGTCATAGGGGAGGGGCATAAGGGGAAAGGGGGAGGGAGGGAAGAATGGGAGGACACAAGGGATGGGATAACAATTGAGTTGTAATCTGAATAAATTAATAATAAAAAATTAAAAAAAAATAAGACATGAAAAGCTAAGTTAAAATAAAAAAAAAAAAAAAAAGAAAACCTAAAAAAAAAAAAAAGAAAATATTCCTTCAAAACGATTAATTGAAATCTCAATTCCAACTCACAAAACTTGTGAAAGAAACCTCATTTGGCAATCGGGACTTTGCAGTTGAGATGAGGTCATCAGAATGAGTCATTGATCCAATATGACTATGTTCTTATGAGAAAAGCTAAATCTGGATACCTACACAAAGAAAAGGCATCTATATGCTTCTTAGAGGCACATGATTATGGTTTCAAGGCCTCACATAAGCGCCACGGGGAACCTCAGAATCTTCATATGGTTGCCATGAAGGTAGGTGGCTTTTAGTTGTTCTGCCTTGAACAAGTCAGGCTCTGGATGGCACAAGTACACCCAGGAAGCTGATGTGGAGGACACTAGATGCTGGAAATGCTCCCATGAGGTGATGTATATTTGTAATCAAACTACTTAGAGATATAGGTAGGAGAATCAGGTATTCAAGGCCTTCTTCCACTACACAGCTTGAGGCCAGCCTGGCCTCGGCCATTTCTTTCTTTCTTTTAAATGAAAGTATCTTTTAAAACATAAACTCTCTTTCAAAATCAGTCCCTCAATGGTGAGCTCCTGTAAAATAAAAATAAATAAGTAAATAAATAAAATAAGTAAATACAGCCTTGCTTTGAGTGATGAACCAGGGCACAGTCACAATCAAATCAAAGCAAAACCAAACTCAAAATGTGTAAATAACTCAATGTTCAGTTATCTGGAATTCATTCATGATCTAGGCTCCTCCAAGAGCTTGGGTCACTTGTCCAGCTGTGCCCTCTGCCGCACACACTGCTTGTCTCCTAGGCTCTAGCTAGGCTCCACTCCACTACTGCTGCTATTCTTGGTGGTCATCCCATGATACTGGCATTCCCAAAATGCTGGGATCTTCTGCTGCAACTGGGCTGCACTATTGCCAATAACCTCTCCTTGGCTCTCTTTGTGGTGCCAAGCCTCAACTTCTCTGTATTGACCTCTTCAGTCCTCGGCCTTCAACTGCTGCCTTCACCAATGGCCTTCCCTGGCCTCTCACAGGGCCAAGCCTCAGCTGTTCTCCCTGACCCCTTCATGCCTTCAAAACCACTACCACCTGGGCGAATCTTTCACATGACCAAGTTTGACTACCAGCACAAGATACAATCGTGGTCACCTCTGAACCATGGCTTCCATGTGCTGACTCTCAGGACACATGTCCCAGAAGAATTCAGGTCAATGATGCTTGTTTCTTCTTAATCACTGCCAATTTCTCACCTCCAGCTGACCAGTTTGCCTTCTTTCATTAGGTTGTCCTATAATGCAATAGACTACTAATGGATAACTTTTTTTTCCCTAGAGACACACTGTACAATACTTGAGGGAGAGTTACACTAAAAAACACAGGTCTGCCTTGGGCAGGGAAGAATGGGAACACTCCAGCATGCATAAATGCATATGGAAAACTAGTCCTGGGTTTGTTGTTTACTAGGCAAGAATCCTGGTAATTTTCTAAAATATGTGCTACCCACTTGTTTTTTCATTTGTAAAATATATCTTATAGGCACTTTAACCTGGATGGAAGATATAAGGCACAAATACATAAATGCACCTGACAGAGTGCCTGTCATATGGGTTAGTCTGATGGTTCCAGTACTTTCTACTTCCATGGAAATGTATTGTATCTTTCTCAGGATATCTTAGGTAAGCCTCGTCTCACTGAGGGAAGCTGAATAGGGAATTAGACAGATATCCTGAAATAGAAAGAGAGGCCTTTAATTTATTAGGGAGTTTCCCTTCCTGAGTGGAGGAAGATTGTCTGGGATGAGCTCCCTGAAAGGCTCTACACTAGAACACATCTTCTCCAGTACCTCCCACATTTCCAACTGAGTTAATTTCAGTAAGCTTGTCATTTAGTTCTCCCAAGGGCTGGCCCCAGGGCACAGTCTTTCTTTCTGGGCTGTAGACACATGCACTCATCATGAGAGGTCCATGTCTGGGATCTGGCTCATGCTCAGACGAATCCTGAGACTCTTCCTTTGATCACTATCTGAGACCTTAGTATAAAGGCTGTCACATCCATGAGACCACCTATCCATAGTCCTGAGGCAGAAAAATAAGCCAGCCACAGTAACCACCTTTCCAGGGCTTCCCCGGCATTAGAACGAGGGCACGAGGGCTTTGTGTGGTCCCTTGTGTGAGGCGATGTTAGGCCCCTCCACACATTCTCTTCTTCCCATACTAGGCCACCTGGATTGCTAGCAGACACTGGACACCTCCTCTGGGTAACAGTAACACAACGCCCAGTGTTCTGTGGATAACAGCTCCTACCATGACTCACCTTCCTGAGAGAAGAGACAAGAGTAAGGATGGAGCACACCTGCACACACCTGGGCTGTATCTCTGTATCTCAAAGCTGGCAAAGGGAGCAGGGGACCATGGGGATTCTGAAGAGTTTTGTATTAACTCCTCACAGGCACTGGCTGAATCCTAGACAAATCTTTCAGGCAAGGGCCACCTCTGATCCCCACCTGTTCCCTTGAACAGGAAGTCCAAGGTGACAGCTTTGGTCCACAGACTTCCCCAGGACCAGGGCTGACAGCAGAAACAGCTTCCAAGTGTCTTCTATCAGGGGTCTCCTGGATTCTCCTTGAGGGCCCCGGCAGATCCCTGGTCTGACTCAGCAGGGAAATACCTAGGACTCCCTGAAGCACTCACACTACAGGATGATTCAAAATTGCAGTGAGTCTGGCTATTCTGCCTTAAGGTCTCCCAGGGCTCACAGGAGTACAGAGGTCCTGGTGCGATCTGATCACAAGTCCGAGGATGGGATTCCTACGTGGGCCCCACTCAGTACCCGTGGTCAGCCAAGAACCAAGTGGGGCCCGCAATGATAAACAGGAACCACATGGACAAACAGGCCCCATATGGCCTTTGCAAAGGCGCCGCATTGAGGCATTCCCCACAGGAAAGAGGACTGCTTAAATGGCAGGATAAAACTAGGTCCCAAGAGGGCACTGTGGAAGGTTGGCTGTGCTTAGGTTGACCCCAGGAGTATAGTTCAGTGGCTGTGGTGTGTGCTGCCCCAGAGCGGGTCTTCCGGTGGGAACGAGCCCCTTCCTCCCCCTCTAGTCCTTCCTTGTAGAAACCAGCCTATGGAGTCTACTTCAGAGTTTTCCAGAAAGGAGAAAGGAGAGGACATGTGACTTTCTTGGTCATTGTGCAAGTCACACCTCAGGGCCGAAGCTCACAGGCCTAAAGGGTCAAGCAAGTGTGCATCTTGTTCTGTGTCCTAAAGCTAAGTTCACAGTGACTGTGGTCATAAGCCCCCTCAAACCTCTGCATCCCCATCTACATCCATGGAGATATCTGGATACTGGACCTGGGGCGTTAGGAGCGATTTTACGAGATTCCTGAAGGGAAGGAGCCAGGTGGTTTTTCCAGCATTCCAGGGACTTGGGTTGGGCCTCAGAGCCATTTTGTGACACAAGTATTCCAGCATCCTGGGACTTGAAGGGGAAGCCATTTTGTTCCATGCCCAACAGAGAGAAGGTGAAGGAAATAGGCAGGTGGTTTGTTTCAGCATCCGGGGACTTTGAGTTATGAGCTCAGAACCATTTTGTGATGCAAGCATTCCAGCATCCGGGGACTTGAAGCGGGAGCCATTTTGTGCCACGCCCAACAGGCAGACTGTGATGCCGCCCTTTCCGAGTCAAGGTGAGCGGTTTATGGCTGGCGAAGGCCCTTTCCCTTTTAAGAGAATACAGTGTTGAAACTGGTTAGTGTGTCTCCAAGGGCCTCATGAGAATCGGCATGAAAGCCTTGCCTGGGGCCAATCTCAGAGGTCCCAAAGGCAACCTGAGAGTGGGGTGGGGGCTGAGAGGCCAAGCACCAGAGAGAGGGGCCCACAATGTTTCAGCTCTTCCCCTGTGTAATCACTGCAATAAACAGGGTCCCATTAGCCAGAATCAGCCTTTACCCCAGCCACTCCCTGTGGACGCAAACCTAAAGGGCTGATTTTTGAGGTGGGGTCACTCCCTACAGTGTCTTAGCACTCATTGTTTGTGTGGGACCCAAGAGGACAACAGAAGCCGGACTCCACCTCGCAGGAACCTCTGGACTCGGGGGACAAGGTTCATACCACACTCTCACCTGGTTCTCAGGCATGGGGCCAGTTTTGGGTTTCAGAAGCAGGCAGGGCACCAAGCCAGACCCCAGACAGACAGGGAGACAGGGAAATTGAAGCTACATTGTATTCTTTTGAGGCTTTAAGGAAGCAGCCTAGGCTGACTTGAGGTATTTTCCCTGCTCTGCCTTCCATGTCTGTGTTTTAGGAATTGAGAGTGTGAGAGCTGTGTTTTTCGGTTCCTGCTGCTTAGAGGTTGCCTGAGGGCCAGCTGACAGGGAAGATCTCCTTCTCTGCCATTTCCCATGCATAAGAATTTCCTGGAGGGCAAGGAAGGCTCTCAGAGGCAAGGAGACAACACCAGCTGAGCTGAAGAGACAGTTTTCACCTGGTAGGCCCCCAATTAATGCAGCCTGGGACCTAGAGAGGAAAAAGTAAAAAAAAAAAAAAATAATAATCTGTCATCCCCGCCATTCAGCACACAGTTAGGCCTCTGCATACTCTCCAGTCCTGAGAGGCCTTGAGGAGGCTACACTGACCCACTGTGCCTTTGCTTCAGACTGCAGATTGAGAAGGAGGAGGCAGATTTACCCTGAGGATAAGGCCTCAGGTAGACACAAGTAAGGAAGCAGGGGCAGCAAGGAGACAGAATAGGATGTCTGACAGAAGACATGCAAAGGCTGCCCTACCAGAACAGAGACTCTAGTATGTGGTTCACTCTAGACCAAAGATGCCACCTCTGATTTGTGCTTGAGGAGCTAAGGTGGGGGCTCAGAGGTGGCTTGGAACCTGGAAGCTGGAGCTGAGAGTCCTGAAGGGCTTTGTGGGATAGGAAAGGGAGGAAAGACTTCAGAGTCTGCAAGACAATGCAGGGGCATGGCCTTTTGGCTCTTGAGTCACCACAGCCAGGCGTTTCCAGAGCTGGTTCATCTTGACTTCTCTCTCCTCTCTCAGGAAAATGAGCCTTTGGAGCATGGAGTACCACTGAAGGCAAGAGGGAGCCAGGCGTGTTTGACAGAGGGGGTAGGTATTGGCAACCAGGTAAGCTGTCATGGTCATTATTGAACATGTGAGAAGGCCCTGTCCCCCAGAGAGAGGACTGCATAAAGCATGCATGGCTCTGTGCTGATGCCTAGGGAACCCTGAGGGGGAGCTGCCACTCCTGCCGTGGAAAACTGGGGTTCCAGGAAGGGGAGCTAAGATGCACTTCGTGTGGGCTTTGGAAACCCCTAAAAGAGCAGAGAATAGGCCAGGACAGGTGGCCATCACTGCAGATTCCTACACAGGGCATGATGGTCCGTGCCCCAGGCTCAGACATCATGTCAGGGTACAGTATTGCCAGGTGTGGGAGTGTGCCACAGTGAGAATCCTGGCACTCAGAGGCACATGCAGGACCAGGGAGGGTCCTTGGGGCATAGGGCACCCTGCAGGCAAAATCCCTGCAACAGGTTTTGAGAGCTGCCCAAGCTACAGGTGTCAGATCCAACTCACCCTTTTTCCCCCCAGCCCCCTTCCGCAGGCCTGTGAGTCTTCATCCCTCTGAGCTGCAACAAGTCCATTCCTGTGTTCCCAAGGAAATCAGCATGGATCCAACTGACAGCAGACACACAGGCAACCTCCCAGAGAGCAGCACTCAGTCCCAAAGCAGGGCAAGGGGCCTGGAGCGTGCCCACATCCCAGGAGCTGAGGCAGGCGAGGTGGAGGCCACCGCCACCCACTCAGGGCATCCATCTGTTGGCGATACGCTGGGCTCTCCCGAGTGGCCTCAGAGAGCCTCCTCTCCTGACTATGCCAGCGGCCCTGCCAGTAGGGCATCATCTTTTGAGTCTTTTGGCCGCCAAGCTACAGAACTGGATGACCCACACTCTCCCTCACAAGGTGTCCTCAACAGAAAGATGATTGATGTGGTTCGCTTCCTTCTCATCAAGTACACTAGGAAGCAGCTGACATCTAAGGCTCAGATTCTGTACATAGTCCTCCGCGGTTACGAGGAATACTACCCTGTCATCTTTTCTAAGGCCTCTGATTGTTTGAGGCTGCTCTTTGGCCTAGAGATAGTGGAAAGAAACACCCTTGACCACATCTACTCTGTTGCCCTTGCCCTTGGGATCACCTACCATGGGACTCAGCAAGGTTTTCCAGGCGTACCCAAGACAGGCCTGCTACTAATCGTGCTGTGCATCATCTTCATAGAGGACAACTGCGCTAGTGAGCAGGCCTTGTGGCGCGTACTGAACAAGATGGGGGTGTATGCGGACAGTGAGCACTTCATGTACGGGGAGCCCAGACGTCTCATCACGGAGCATTTTGTGCAGGAAGGGTACCTGGAATACAGGCAGGTGCCTGACAGCGATCCTCCTTCCTATGAGTTCCTGTGGGGCCCAAGGGCCCACGCGGAAACCACCAAGATGAAATTACTCAAGTTTTTTGCCAGCATCTTTAAGCAGGATCCCAGAGCCTACCCCTTTAGATATGCAGAGGCTCTGAGAAAGGAGATAGACAGGGTCTAGGTCAGGAGGGCCGGGCAGATGGCCCTTCTGGCTCTGCCCTGCACAAGTTCTACTTCCCTCACAGGCAGTTCCCATCCAACCCCAGGACAGGCAGAGTCAGTCATCTAAGTACCACGCCATCATGTGACACATGGTGGGAGGAGCTGTGGGAACCACTCTCTTCTGTTCTTCCCTCTACTCTGTCCTGTCTGGGTGGCTTGAGGTTGTCTAGTTGCTATAGACTGTTGTGACCTTTACTACAAGGCTCATGGACCTGGGATGTCTTAAGTTTGCAAATGGATTTAGAAATGCCCATGCTGTTGTTCATCCACTTCAGGAGAAGGGTATCATTGTGTAATCCAACGAGAGTGACTTCCGTCTAAGTTGTACTATTTCTCAAGCTCCCATGGCATTCTAAGTGGACGTTCCCAGGCAGTGGGGAAGGCCTTGGCCTTTTCCTGACAAACAGAATAAAATGATCTCGATTGCTTCTTGAGTTTTAGTCTCCTGTTCTGGTCAACTGCAGTGAAGGTGAAGGGAAGGTGAAAGCAATTTCTTCTGCATGCTCTCGCTGAGCACCAGCTGCTCTGTGAGAGGTCCTGGGTTAGCAGGCAGCCTTAAGGCTGGTCCACCCTCTTCTAGGAAATGGTGTCGCTCAAGTGCCCCAACCCTGTCAGGAGGACAGGTGAGAATTCCCTTCACAGCACAAGTACAGCAATGTTGCAGAGGAGTCACCTTCGGCTAGTAGCCCCAAGTCAGTGGAGTAAACCAAGGCCCTTATGGGTCTCAGAATTATTAACCAGGAACAGGGCCTGGGGCAGTGTGAATGACTTAGGGCTGAGAGAAGGGAAAACTGCTCCAAGCTGCTGTGCTGCTGGACTTGACATGGAGGACTCGGGCTGGGGTCTCATTGATGACTGAACACTCGGTTAACACATACAGTCAGAAAGGGTGTACCCCCATTACCCCCAAACAGAAAATGAAAAATGTGCAGACAGGAAGCCTACCCTGGTGTTAAAGTTACAGAGGACACAGCACGTGTAGGGCATGGTTCACCTCTGCCCTCTGCACGTGTTCCTCCTCACACACAGGGTAGAATCATGGGAAGGTGAGGCCTAGAGCTCCTAGGCAGGGCCTCTTCCCCTCTCTTGTCAGGAGAGACAGAGATGACTACTAAGGGTGTATTAGTGTGTTGCCTCCATGTGTAGTGTTCTACACGTGTCCGTGGTATCCCCAGAGGACAGAAGAGGGTGCCACATTTCATAGAAAGAGAGTTACACATGCTTATGGTCTGTATGTCAGTGATGGAAACTGAACCTTCCTCCTGCAATATCAGCAAGTGCTCAGCCAAAGCTCTAGCACCAGGCCAATTCATTAAAAAAAAAAAAAAAAAACCTATTTGTGTCTCTGTATAGGAGAGTGTGAGGGTGGACTCATGCATGCCTCAGTGCTGGTAGGGAGCCAGAGGATATATCTCACGTTGGCTCTTCCTTCCACCTTGTGATGTTGGTGCCTCACTGGCTTCTGCTGCTGCTGCTGCAGTATGCAGTCCAAGCTGGCTGCCTGGGAGATTCTGGCCCATTCTCCTGCCTCTCCTGCCATCTTGCCAAAGGAAGGCTAGGATTCCTGCATCAGGTGCTGGCTGCTGCATCCCACTCTTTATGCAGGTTCCAGGGAGGTAATCAGACAGATCCTCAGGCATGAGCGGTTACCACTGTTTTCCTGTGATCTGTCCCCACAACCATAAGATAGCATTGCAGCTCAGTTCTCTAGTGCAGTGATGACAGAGATCTTAACATGTGTCCAACAAGCAGGAGGATTTAGTAAAGTTTGTTCAGGAAACTTCATTGTGGCTACCTGGCTGTCCCCTGCCCCTCCTTTCTCTGTGGTTCTCTCCCCTCAAGGAACTGCATCTGGAGGTTCACAGTCAGGACCCCACTCCCCAGATGAGGAACTGTCAGGCATCCTAGCATTGGGAATGTCCCCTCTTCACACCATTTTGTGAGGTTTCTGAAATGGAGAAAGCCAGTCTGAGTTTTGTGAATTCAGGTAGGCGCTTTGCAAGAACCCTAAATGTCTCTCTTTGAGGACCAGGGGTCTGGAAGTCGCACAGCTTTGCCCCTGTGGTCAGCCTAGCTCCAGCTGCCCCACACTTGTATGGATGAACTCCCTTTCCTGCCGTTCTGGGGAACCCAGCAGAGACACCATTTTTAGGCACTCCCAGAGGAAAAGATGAGTGAGTAGCGTGTAGGGTAGGCACAGGTCCTGAGAGGGCACTGTGGGAGCTCTGGTCTGGTTACAACAACTTCAGATAATCTGGGTCAGATGGTCTGGTGAGCTGCACCCAGCAGGTGCCAACATGGGGCAGTGAGCCATGTACCTTCCCGATCTGGGGCCTCTGTGGATAGAAGGCATTTGAGAGGTTCCCAGAAAGAAAGGGGCCCCAGGACTTATTCGAGACTGAAGCTGAGACTGGGTTCAGGAGCTGCAACACATGTCCATGGGCACTGACAATCAAGGGCAGTGTATCCTGCTGTGGGTCTGGCAACAAATCTCATGTGACTTAGAGGAAGAAAGGGCAGCTCCCTAAGCTTCTGCATCCCCATCTGCATCAGGGACCTTGGGGCTTGGGGTGTCTCAGAGCCATTTTGTGAGATTCCTGGAAGGAGAAAGCCTCGATTCACTTTTGAAGCATATGGGCGAGAGCTTAGGGTGGACTGAAGGGGCCTCTCTCAGGATAGGTGGGACACAAATAGTGCTGCTTCATGCTGTGGTTAGCATGCCAGCCAGGAGGGCTGTGCCCAGGGGCTCCTCCTTGGGGATTTAGCACAGCAGCCTGAGAGCAGACTGTGATGGCTCTGGTCCAGAAACAAGCACTTCAGATCATCTGGGTCACATGGTCTGGTTTCCCTGAAAGAGCATCCCATCCTCCCCAGGTTGAGAGTCAGAACTGAGAGTGGATGGCAGAAGACACAGTGCAGAGACAGGGCCCCACAGCTGTACCCTTGTGGTGAGGGAGCACTGTGCCAAACAGGTTCCCAGTTGCTGGAGTCAGCCATTTGCCCAGTAGGGCACTGTAGACAAACACACAGGAGCTATTTTTAGATGTCCAGTTATCCCTGACAGTGGCTTTGCATTCAGCATGTATGTAGGACCTGAGAGAGGACTGCAGAAGCCCTACCCCATCTGGAAGGCACCCAAATGGTATTTCCACCGATGTGTACTTGGAAGAGCAGGCCGATCCCACTCCCTCTCCAAGCCTTCAGTGCGTGGTGCCATTTGGGGACTTCAGAAAGAAGAGGGGAACAAGTGTCTGTCAGTCAAGTTCTGAGCTCTGAGTGCTTCCCTGAAACTGTACCACACACAGACAGGCAATGCAGGCAGACAGGCAGCCAGGCCTACAGACTGGGATAATCAAGCTACTGTGCATAGGTTTAACAGTGGTGAAGGAAAGTAAGGCTGACTTGTTTGAGTGATCCCCTCACCAAGCTTCCTCATCTGCCTGCTGGGACCACAGGGTCAGGGCATGCATGGAGGGTTATAGGTGATGCTTTGTGGTTCTGAGTGCTTAGAAGATGCCTCAGTACTGACATAAGGGAATGAGATCCTTCTCCACTGATCGGTCAAGCAATAGACTATATCCCACAGCCCTTCTGCCCTTGATCTCGCAAGCAGCAGACAGGGGGTTAGAGCCAGAAGCTGAAGGGAAATCCCATGGTCCTTCCCAAGATGGCGCCTAATGTTGGCTCTCCCCAGGATTTGTTTTTTATTTGAGTTAAATGTGTGGCCATGGGTTGGATACACCAGTGCCCCACACACTGAAACCATCCATAAGATAGATGTCACATGTACTTTGTGGCCTGTTGACCTTTATGCTCTCTCAGTCAGAGACCACTGAATAATGGATTGGGCCACCACACCGAGCGACTCTACACTCCTATGAAGAGTTTTTGGTTAATAGGAGCAAGATGAGCAAGGAAACACACAAAATGTAGGGTTCAAGGAGAAAGGAGGAAGTGCAATGGAGGTAAATCCTGTGGTCAAGGAGATAAATAGATTAAAGATACTAAATGGAATACAGGGAATGGTACCCTCAGGCACTCGGAGAAAGTTCCAGCACAGCCAAGCTTAGGCAGTGAAGGAACCCATCAAAAATGGCAGGCTGGTTGTGCTGGTTGCAATAGGTTTGTCCCCTTTGGGGCCATTCCTGTGTTTGAATGCTTTGCCCATAGCGAGTGGTACCACTAGGAGGTGTGGCTTGTTGGATTCCCTGTAGCATTGTTGGAAGAAGTGTGTCACTGTGGAAGGCAGCTTTAAGGTCATTTATGCTCAAGCTATGCCCAGTGTGGCACACAGTCTCCTCCTGCCTATACAGATCAAGATGTAGAACTCCCAGCTCTTTCTCCAGCACCATGTCTGCTGCAGGCCGCCATGTTTCCCACCATAATGATAATGGACTGATCCCCAGAAACTGTCAGCCAGCCCCAATAAAACCTTTTTCTGTATGAAACTTTCCACGTTTATGGTTGTCTGTTCACAGCAATAGAAGCCTAAGGGTCTAAAAAGGTGTTGTCAGGAACATAAAGGTCTGAGAATATGAAAGATTTTATTCTGAGGGTCTAAGGAAATGATGTGAGATGTGTAACTTCAAGTTATAAAGGCATAAGGAACTGGCTTAAGGTATATGAAAAATGGGGAGTGTTTCAGATTTCTTTCCCCTTCTGTGTCATTCAGCATCTGGCAGTTGGCCTGCTTTCCACCCCTGGAGGGCTGGTCCAGGCCCTGCTTCATTCTGGACCAGAACAAAATGAACTGGAGGTCAAAGGTCCCATCCTATTTTCCAGTCAGGGTGAGTGAAGGCCTTGCACTAGCCTGTGCTGTGGAAAGGATAAAGATTCACAGGTCTGTGAGGGTAAGGGCAAAGGTCAGGTGTCTCTGAAAGCTATAGCCTGGGAAGAGCTCACAGATTTTGCTTGGGGGTGGGATGGGGTGGCCTAAGGCCACAGGACTCTGTTCCTGCCTGCTCCTCTGATGGCCTCAAGAGAGAGGACACATGGCTCTCCCTGTGCATGTTTCCTCTTGCCTGGGGTAAAAATCTCAGAACAGGCTTCTGTGTCACTGAGGTGGACCAAAAAATCAGTATAATAGCTAAAGAAACTCCATTTTTATGCCAGACTTGTGTCTTGTGGTTTTATTGCTGCAGAGATACATGTTGACAAAGGCAACTCTCGTAGAAGAAGCATTTAATTGCGGCTGGCTCACAGTTTCAGAAGGTCAGTCCATTGTCATCATGGCAGGGAGCATGGTGACATGTGGGCAGACTTGGCACTGGAGATGCAACTGAGAGCTCTATCTCTGGATCCACAGATGAGAGAGACAGTGAGCCACTAGGCCTGGCTTGAGCATCTGAAACCTTACAAACCACCCCTCCCAATGACATACTTTCTCCAACAAAGCCACATCTATGCCAGCAAGGCCACGCCTCCTAATAATGGCATGCCCTTGGGCCTATGGGGGCCATTTTTATTCAAACCACCACAGATTTATAATCTGCAAGGTGAAATAAACCCTTTGATGCCCTAGTTACATTTGGCCATGGTGTTTTGTCATTGCTGCAGAAACCTGCAGACTGTTTGGGGAAGTAGTGCAGCCGTGCTGGAGGAAGGATGTCATTGGAAATAGACTCTGAGTGCTCACAGCCTCATCCTATTTCCAGCTAAATCTCTCTTCGGTGTGTGGTTGAAAACTTCATCTCTCAGCTTAGTTCTCTGGCACCTACTAATGTTCCATCTCCTGCCAGTACGGACCTTCCCTCTGGAAATGTAGGTCAAAATAAAAATCTGATCTTTCCTTAAGTTGCTTTGGGTCACGATGTTTTAACCCAGCAACAAAAAAAAGTATGTCACTTACACTCCAGTGGTCACAGACAAAGCTTGTTGCAGTACTATGCACAACCCAGTAGGCTTCTCTGTAGAGGGCAAATGCATGCTCTCAGAGGGTCTTAAGGCTGCCTATCTCTAGGGCAGCCTTCACGCTTTTCACCTATACTTTAACTGCTTCCCATTTCTGCTGTTCTCATGGAAAATCCCAGATAATTCTAATTTGCCAATACAGACTCGGGAGCCAGATGTTGTTCTGAAAAACCTGTCCAGCTCAGAGAGGCAGAAACAACACCAGCTTATGGTTATTGCTTGATAAACAGTGTTTGCTGTTTGGGTGATTTGGAATCAATCTGTTGGACTCAGTGATGTTAATCTCTTGCACAGCTAACTCTAGGACAGAATTCTGTAAAGTATCCCATTTCCTCCTCATGTGAGGCTTGCTATGCTCTTCAGTAAATACAGAATGAAGCCCTTTTTCACGGTTACACACACACAGACACACACACACACACACACACACACACACACACACACCCCTCAGATAACAGGCACTCACCATAACACAGAAGAGACAGACACACATAGTGATAGACACATACAATAGAATCACAAGACAGCTTTCAGGCAGGCACATGTTCAGACTCATACAATCGACAGACCGGGGACATTAGACATTAGACAGAGGGATCATGAAGTAATGAATTTGAATATTGAATCTTGGATTGAAAAAAAAAAGGATTCCAAGGGGGAAGTGGTTTTATTTCCTAATGTGACACCAATGCCTTATTGGTGACTCAGCATTAATCACTAATGCATTACATCTCTGCCCACCTAGGAACTTTCCAGATTTCTTTCTGATTGGCATACAGAGTTTCCATCTGTTGTCCTTTAGGTTTCTCACCCAGATTGTCAGAGACACTATTGACATAAAAAACGAAAAAATAAACAAAAAACCAAGCCTTTTGATTTTACCAATGAAGACTCAGGAGCCAGATGCTGGGGTAAAAACCTACTAGCTCAGAGAGGCAGAGAAAGCACCCATCCGGCCTTCCTACTCAGCTCACTTCCCATAGGAAATGGCCAAAGGCCAAAAGCTTGTGAGCTCATCTGACAGCCCAAAAGGAAAATGCCAAGAGCTAAAATCTATCTAAAAAGACAAAGAGCCAAAGACCTCTCCTCCTCCTCCTCCTGCTCCTCCTCCTCCTGCTCCTCCTCCTCCTTTTCCTTCTTCTCCTCACTGCTTTAAAAGAACCTTCTCTCAAAGTCCCTCCTATCTTCTTAATCCCTGTCAGCTGGTTTTTTGCTCTCCCTCTTGGGCTAGGGTTACCTTTATTAAATCCTGTGTGCAGAAAGCCCTTGGATTAAGGGTTTGTGCTAGGATTGAGCCGTACCATAATCACCTGTTTACAATGAACACAATATTCTTGGACTAAGGGTATGTGTAAAGGCTGTCTGAACAACACCATAGCCATAGTGACCTGTTTACAACACACAGATTGTTGTTGTTGTTGTTGGGTTTTTGAGACAGGGTATCTCTGTGTAATAGCCCTGGCTGTCCTGGAACTCCCTTTGCAGACCGGGCTGGCCTGGAACTCACAGAGATGCATCTGCCTCTGCCTCTTGGGTTCTGGGATTAAAGGCGTGCACCACCATGTCCGGATCCAATGGAATGTTCTTGGATTAAAGGCGTGTGTTGGGGCTGAACCACAACAAACAAGAATAATAGAGAATCTTCTAAATGAGAAGCAAAACTCAAGGAAGAGATACAGAAAGACAGCAGTGTAGAGGTGGGGAGGCAGTTTTACTGGGACAGTTTAACAGAGAGAGAACTCTGGTGAACACAGAAAACGCTAAAGAATTAGAATGACATAGGAGAAGAAAGCCGATTGCTGGAGTTAGTTTGGGGCCAAGCAGAGCAATTCATAGGCTAAAAGAGAAGCCAGATTGTATAAGTCAGCTGGGAGAAGAGTTTGAGCCAGAACTCCTGAGTTGAACCGCCAGCTGGAGCTCAGTAAGAACAAGGAAGGGTGAGTTTATTTAGCAGTAAATCCCAGAGGCTGAAAACATCCTAGGCCTGGGTTACAGTGTAGAGAGGTAAGGAGCTTCCAGGACCAGGCCTAGGCTAGCAGACAGAGGCAATAGTCCTCTGAGACAACAGCTGAAACAGGCAAATAAAAGAGCCTTTCACAGAACCCCATGCAGAGCTTCTGGACCAGCCTCCCTCTATTCGCTTTTGCTGCTGTGTCCTAGGTGGACACCTTCCGCATGTCCACTTCCCATTGCAATTCTTCCTTAGTCAGGCAAGATTCCTATGAGCCAACTGCTGAGCCGAACGTGCAGGCTTTATTATCTGTAGCAGTGGACATAGAACTATCACCATAGCTAGGGGATGCGACATTGCATACCTCACAGAGGTAGATGCTTGTGCCTAGATTCCCCTGGCAGATACTGCACTACAACCCATCTCTTTTACTCTGTCAGTTTCTTTTAGATCTCATGTGCCAGGTGGCTTTCACCGAGGAGCTGGGCAGAAGGGATTGTCTACCCCAAACACAGAAAACATGTAACAAAGAAGAATTCCATTTAGTTTGGCTTGTCGAACCAATGAGTTTAGTGAGGTCACCACAGGACTGTGGATAACTCAAAAGCAGCTATTGCATTGGGGGATTCTGTGTTCAACTTATAAGCAGGCACACTATGGAAGCATTCCACTCAGCTTCATAAGAGGTTATAACACAGAGTGTCACCCAAAGCAGGGGTGACAGTCACAAATGTATACCACTGAGGACTTCCATCGGAGTATATAAAGGCACATATACTCTTCCAAAGATTCTTACCCTAGGCGACAGTTTCATTAGGTGTAAAGAGCAGGAGTTTACCAACCAAGGGTCCCTTGAGCATCCCATGACGCCTGCCAAGTCCATGGGTTCTTTGAGGGCTCAAAGCTCCCCTTTCCCCTTTTGAGGAAACCTTAGTAGGCCCTATCTCCGCAAGGACTTGTGCAGGTGCTTAGAGATGTAGTAATTAAACATCATGTCCAACCTTGGGCAAACAGCCCCAGCAGGCTGAGGGAGGCTAGCTTCCCATGGTGACCCTCCTGGAGTAGACTGAAGTCAGCTCTAAGTTCTGCTCAGGGTTTACACTCCCAATCCCTTGGTCCATTCACAGACATTCTTTCTACAATCTTTTGGGGATTTGTTTGTGTTTCTTTGAGACAAGATTTCTCTGTGTAGCCTTGCCTGTCCTAGAACTCAATCTGTAAACCAGGCCTCCCTCAAAGGCACATAGATCTGTCTGCCTCTGCTGCCTGAGCTCTGGGATTAATGGCATGTGACATCACCAGCAGCTCAGACACTCCTTAAAATGGGAAGGATTCTATAGCAGCTGCAGTGTCCACATCACCCCAAATGAATAAAGACACTTCAATAATGGTGACTTTCACAACTTCTTCCCCACCAGTCCCTTCCCACTCAAGGGCTCTGTCCCTGTACGTGAGTGGTCACCAGAGTTAATAGGCTACTGCCATAGTTTTGGTCCTTGAGTATCCTCCAGTGGTCCATTGTGGCAGGGGTTTGCATTACTAAGGCATGCCTCTGACAGACTGTGGTGGCTCAGGGCAGAATGTCTCCCTCTTTTCTACCCTGTTCTGTGCTTTAAGCACTTGGCCCTGTCACTCTCACCTGCCAGGATGTGTTATTGTCTCCTGAGCAGAAAAAGGCATGGGAAGAAACTGAGATTCCTGTCCTTGCAAACTGCCTCAGGTGTTTCACTGTGGTAATATGAAGCTGGCTAAGGCAGCTTGTAAAGACCCCCAAAATGTGCCAGCCTCAGTCTTAAGGACATGTGTAAGAAACGTGATGTTTTTCTACGTGGGAAGGACACAGACTGCTTAACTGAAAAAACCCACAATTCAGAGGCATCCAAAGCCCTACACTTTATTTGTTCACATGCAGGGGCTTACTGATGAAGCCCAGCAACACAGAGGAGGGCAGAGCAGTCATTTAAAAATCCTCAGGATTAAGGAGGAAGCATGTGCCCAGGTATGGGACATGAGCAAAACTGGTGAGCCGCCTGGACAGAATCTTATTCAAGTCCTCTTCCACTAAGCATGGGAGGTGTCCTCTCTGCACTACCACTTTGAAACAGGGTGCTGGTCTTCAGAGAGGTCAAGCTGTGCTACATACTGGGAGGCGGGGCACCACTCCTGTTCTATCTGGTTGTGGTTTCCCAATGTAAATCTGTATCTCCCTCTGCAGACTGGTGCTGGAGGCAAATGAACACACCACAGCCTCTGCTGTCCCTCATCTGAGGTGGAGTGAGGCTTCCTTCCACCACACCTTCCACACCTAGACTCAGTCAATAAACACACGCGCAGTGGTACCTATTACTATGTTCAAAGTAGCACCCAACATGTCAGTGATGGTGCAAGCCCTAAGCAGGAGGACTTTGGCTGGGTGAGCAGAAGGATTGTTATTTGGTAAAGGGAGGCCAAAAGCCTGTTTTCTGCTTAGGGGGAGCCTCGCTTAAAGTAACAGCAACCTCCCTTATCCTGCCCCAGAGGACATAATTCTTGGGCAAGGGCAGTAGTTCAGGGTCAATCCAAATATCCTGTACCAGTTCAAACAACCCACCCTACGGACCGTCGCAAAAAGAAATGTGCTTCCTTACCTACCATGCCTTTGCAGCTTAATCTCCAACAAGCCTTTCTTTCTACTGATGTAGCAGGCTAGTTAACTGTGCCCTCGCTTATACCTATTAGGTTTGGATGGCTTCAGTCATGTCTAGCTAAGCAAGTAGAAATTCTCCTTAGGATTTAACTAAAGCTATTTTATTTTATTTATTCTCCTCCTCCTTCTCTCTCTTTCTCCTCCCCCTCCTCCTCCCTCTTCTCCTCCTCCTCCTTGTTCTCTCTCTCTCTCTCTCTCTCTCTCTCTCTCTCTCTCTCTCTCTCTCTCTCTCTCTCCTCTCCTCTCTCTCTCCTCTCTTCCCTCCCTCCCTCCCTGAGTGGGTGTGTGTGGGTTGCTGTCAGGCAGGGTCCATATGAAAATAATCAGTGAACAACTTGTGTGAATTGCTCTCTCCTGTGGAGGGCTGGGTTGAGCATCTGAGGCTTTCCCTGAGGCCCTAATATATGTGGAGAAGAGGCATGGCTCCTTCTTTAAACCAAGAATATGCTTGGAGGAGCCAGTAATGGTTTGGAGCCAGGGCCTTGAGGACTTTTCCCTGAGGCCCCAATGTAACCAGGAATATGCTTGGCAGAGCTGCTAACGGCCTGGGGCAAGCCTGGCTACATATTCTGAGAACCCCACTTTTCCCAACATTTGGGGCTATGGTTATCAGACCAAAGGCCACTGCTGTGTGCTTTGCTCTGTCATGCTCTTGAGATGACCTGTCCTTGGGTGGCATTGTTTGATTAGCTTCTTGCTGATTTTATCCCATTTCACTCCTGTAAATAATCTATAAGATGCTGTACCTTTTTTTTTTTCTCTTCAAGACAGGGTTTCACTTGGTAGCCCAAAATGTGCTGAAACTTGCTCTGTAGAACAGGATGGGCTTGAACTCAGAGGTCCCCCTGCCTCTGCCTACAAACATTGGGATTAAAAGTGTGCACCGCCATGTCCAGCGATGCTGTGCTTGTTAAGAAGCTTGTTTGGCATAAGAGATCGCTTTTACAAGATCTCCTGCCCACAGTTTTTCTGTCTTTCTCGTCTCCTGGCACCTCCCTCTCAGGACCTTGTTACTGAAGAGTGACCTGCAGGTTCAGTCAAACTGCTACCCGAAGGGGTGTACCTGAGTACAGGAGAGAGACTAGGCATTCCTGGGATACCTCTATCCATATCTGTATACTGATTACACATATATACATAAGAAGTCGTGCCCGGCAGAGAAGAATCAGCAGTAAACGTGGGACAGCCAAATTCTGAAGAGGACGTTAGCAGCATTAGATCCTTTGCTTCTGCACTCTAGTTCTTATAATGAATTATTAAAGCACTTCAAAAGCTTCTTTATTTTCATTCTAAAGCCTGCCCTTGCTTCCCTGACAAAGTTTCTGTGAATTTAAAGGCAAGAGAACATGCAGGTAAAACTCACAGACAGAACACCACCTATGAGGGCCAACTAAGCTTCTGCACCACCTACCCCCAGCAGGGGCAGAGCTTAGAGCAAGGGAGGAGCAAGCAAGGGAGGGATAATTTGCACTAGGAAATTTGCTTTAAAATTGCTTAGATCCACAGGGTGAAGTTAATTTAACTGTAGTACAACACCCCCAAATTTCTGGTTACTCCATAGTCCAAAGCAGACTGGAGGAAAAAACAATTTTTAAAAAAAATTAAAAATGGTGTAGGAAAAAAAAAAGTGACATCAGTGCTTAAATTACTTCATGATGCGAGATGGAACAAGGAAAATGGATTTCTTGTGTTGGTGTTATGTTTTTGTTTTTGTTTTTGGTGAAACAGTCATAAAATCTCCAAAAATGGCTCCTTCTGGTTCCTCTGAGCCAATGCTCCTACCACAGCAGGGGTTTTCAGACCAATGGGCCAAAGACAGAAGAGATACATGAAAAAGTAAGAAATTAGGAAAACATGCAGTGGCTGGGTGGCTCTGAAGGCTCCTGCACTAGCTCCAGGAGGTGAGCAGAACCTACAGCAGGGGAGGAAGCTTGCCTGTGTGGGGGCTGTTGTTTGGTTATTCACTCACTCACTCACTACATCACTCACTCACTCACTCACTCACTCATTTTTTTATATCCCTACTGCAGCCCACTCCCTCCTCTCCTCTGGGTCCCACCCTCCTACCCTCTTTTCTCTCTCAGGCCCCTCCCCTTCTCAGAAAATGAGAGCCCCCACCCATCAACTCACCTCAGCACATCAAGGGTTTTTTAAAGGTGACCTAGATCCTGGTGGCTGGGGGCACAAAGGGTGGGGTGACTGGCAGCCTGGCAGCCTAGCCTTAGGCCCCAGACCCTCCTCCACCCAAGCCTCTCAGGAGAGCCACTTGCTAGTGGAGGTGAGCCAAGGCCATGGCCTAGCATGTGACACAGAGCAGGCAGGACAAATGTGCCTGAGAGGACACAGGCAGGCGCTGACACACACAGCTTCATAGTGACAATGCTAAAATATCTCTGACCTTCAATCCTTTTCTATTTCTCTCTCTCTGCTCTGATTAATTTCTACACATCAGGTTTTACCACTCAAACGTCCAATTGGAACACTCTCTTGGTTGCAAGGAGGTCTAATGAGCTCCCATCAATCCAAGCAGAGCACCTGCTGCTCTCAAATGACCTGTGGCATTTAAGCCAAAGGGCTGACTGTAGAATGTGGGATTTGACCCTCCCATTTCAGGTTCATAGGTGTTTTTTCTTTCTCCATAAGTCCTTTAGCCCCCTTTCCTGGGTCAGTCCATCAGAATAACCTTCTGGCTCTGTGACAGGGACAAGGAGAACAGAGCAGCCTAAGAGATAAATACAAAAAACAAAGGCTAAAACTGAGCTGGTAACATGTCCTTGAAGAGAGTTACAATGTATCCATCCTTCCTCTCTTCTCCACCCACCCTATCAACTACCTATGAGAGCAACTTCCTGGACCCAAAGAGATGTTGATATTTTATTTTAATTTTGATACAGTTTTACAGGATACATAACAGTAACACAGTACTTCCAAAAACTAACAGTTTGTGGCTGACTAATTTCAACAACAACTACAACCAAATAGTTCAAGTTGCTAGGGGTAAAGAGCTGCTAATGGAAGGTAGCCTCAATTCCCTAAGGAGTAGTTAGCTGTTCTAAGCAGGCCTTCCCAGGAAATTTTATGTAAAAGTGGGATGGGGCTTTCTCTATAGTACTATTAAATCTCGTGGTATTAATAAATAAAAATGTAATGCTGCTAAAATAAAAACATTTTGGTAAATACGGGTTTGTATATAAAGATTGAGATAGATATTTATTTGAAAAACACACACACAAGAGGGTTTCTCATAACCTATAAAATCCAAAGTAAGTTATATAAAGTACACAGAGCATACATAAGCTATATAAGGCATATGAAGAATAAAAATTAAAGGCAATATTACGCTGTTAAAGATTATAACGTCCATGTTTAGCAATTAAAAACAGGCTGTATAGTATATCAAATAAAGGTTTTAAAATATCTGACTCTCATTACATAATAACTGAAAGTAGCAGCCTGATGTAACTGATCTTCTGGGTGATATTCATGTGCTGGCTTGCCACTGCTCTCTTGAATGATTCTAGCATATCATCAACTATCCCTATTTGTTTGTCATTGGGAGGACCCTAATGTGTCTCTTGCATCTTAATGACCTATAAGGATTAAGGCTTTGGGGTCCATGGAGACTGATATACAGTCTTTAAAATACCACTTCATTCATCACTTGAATATTCCAGTTTCTAACAACCCACAGGTTGTCCAAGCAGATAGATAGTCCCCAGGTTGCAATAAAGAGCCAATGCTCTGCTTTCAAAGCACAATCCACCTTTGGGTGCTGTGTTCCATGGCTCTAACATGGTCCATGGTTCTAAAGGACTCTGTTTCTCTGAATGGAAAACCGGAGGGGCTGGTTGAATTGTCTTGGGTGTGCCCACCTAGTCAGGGTTGATATCCTCAGATCCCCTCATTGAACCCCATCCTGTTATAATGTCTACAAAAAAAAAAAAAAAAAAAAAAAGACTCAACTAGACCTTTGACTGTTAGCCACAGCTCTGGACCTCGTGATAATCTATGAGACTTTTAGAGAGGAAAAACAACTGTAACATGTTTGGAATCAGTGCTTATGTTAGCCTTCCACATATATTATTTACTCAGGAAGGCCCTCTGCCCCCAAAAGTAGGGAATGTCTCCAGGTTATTTGTATCAAGTGTTTTTCTCTAATTGTATAGTATTTCAAATAAAAGTTTTAAAATTTATGACTCATTATATAATAACTGAAAACATCAGACTGATGTAACTGATCTTCTGGGTGATTTTCATGTGCTGCCTTGCACTGCTCTCTTGAATGATTCTGGCATATCATCAACTATCCCTACTTGTTTGTCATTGGGAGGTCCCTAATGTGTCCCTTGCATCTTAATGACCTATAAGGCTTACGGCTTTGGGGTCAATGGAGACTGATTTACAGTCTCCATCCAATCTAGCCAAAGACACATTGTACAAGTTACGGGATTTAATCTGCTTTACAACCCTCCACCTCCATTCAATATTATGATTACAATATG